>NC_071999.2:76659653-76959653 GCF_028885655.2 Pongo abelii | reverse complement strand
TAATGACTTGCATGTGTTTACTACCAACTCTGTAAAGCAGTGAAGTACAAAGCATAAATCCCTTTTATCTTTTATGCTGCAATGGGCATCCTGTAGTCCTGGTGCTCTTTAATTTGGTGAAAGGAATCCATCTTTATACTTCACAATTTGGTAGAGTCTGAATCCATGCAGTCTCATCTGTAATTTTATAAAACTTAATATTCCTAACTTTTCACAATATTCTGACATAGAAACAAAGGCTGTGGCACATAATGGAAATAACTTTTAATAAGTTGCATTTTGAGGGGAAATTATTTCATATGTATAGGTCCGGAAATCATCATCTAGAAATCAAAGTGCTAGATAATTCCTAAAATCCTTTCTGTGCTTCAACTTGCCTGTGCTTTAACACCCATCACACTCTGTCTCCTCCCCAGAAACTGACATGGAAGGGAGGGAGAAAAGAAGAATACATGATGATGGAGTTATTAACATCAGGCTTAAAATCTCATTTTCTCCACTTCCTGGCTCTACATCCTTAAAGAAGTTAGTTACTTCTCCATGCTGTTACAGGAAGTCAGGGACCCCAAACAGAGGGACCAGCTACAGCTGGTGGCAGAGGAACATAAATTGTGAAGATTTCATTTTAATATGGACATATATCAGTTCCCAAAATTAATACTTTTATAATCTCTTATATCTGTCCTTACTGCAATCTCCGAACATAAATTGCAAAGATTTCATTTTACTATGGACACTTATCAGTTCCCAAAATTAATACTTTTATAATTTCTTATGCCTGTCTTTACTGCAATCTCTGAACATAAATTCTGAACATTTCATTTTACTATGGACATTTATCAGTTCCCAAAATTAATACTTTTATAATTTCTTATGCCTGTCTTTATTTTAACCTCTTAATCCTGTTATCTTCATAAGCTGAGAATGTACATCACCTCAGGACTACTATCGTGTTAAAGTGTACAAATTGATTGCAAAACATGTGTGTTTGAACAATATGAAATCAATGCACCTTGAAAAACAACAGAGTAATAGCAATTTTCAGGGAAAAAGGGAAGACAACCATAAGGTCTGATTGCATGTGGGGTTGGATAGAATAGAGCCATATTTTTCTTCTTGCAGAGAGCCTATAAACAGACGTGCAAGTAGGGAAGATATTGTTGAATTCTTTTCGTAGCAAGGAATATTAATAATTAAGACCCTGGGAAAGGAATGCACTCCTGTGGGGGGGGGTCTACAAATGGCTGGAGTGTCTGTCTTACGTGATTGAGATAAGGACTGAAATACGCCCTGGTCTCCTGCAGTACCCTCAGGCTTATTAGGGTGGGGAAAAAAAACCCACCCTGGTTAATTTGAGGTCAGACTGATTCTCTGTTCTCAAATCCTGTTTTCTGTTGTTTAAGATGTTTATCAAGACAATATGTGCACAGCTGAACACAGACCCTTATCAGGAGTTTTTGATTTTGCCCTTTGCCTTGTGATCTTTGTTTTGCCCTTTGCCTTGTGATCTTTATTGGCCTCAGAAGCATGTGATCTTTGTTCTCCTTTTTGCCCTTTGAAGCGTGTGATCTTTGTGACCTACTCCCTGTTCGTACACCCCCTCCCTTTTTAAAGTCCTTAATATAAACCTGTTGGTTTTGCGGCTCAGGTGGGCATCACGGTCCTACCAATATATGATGTCACCCCCAGAGGTCCAGCTGTAAAATTCCTCTCTTTGTACCCTTTTTCTTTATTCCTCAGCTGGCCGACACTTAGAGAAAATAGAAAGAACCTACATTGAAATATTGGGGGCGGGTTCCCCTGATACCATGCTTCACTTTCTTCATCACCAAATTGGAGATGATAATAATTCTAACTTTATTTTTGTTTTTTAGATTATTTAATTTATTTTTGTTAATAAATGTTTACATATATTCTTATATGTATACACATACATATTTATGCATAAGCAAATATACATTTATATACTCTTAAAAAGCATCTGTCATATAATAAGTACTATACAAACGTTAACATATATGCATGTAAATCCATAGATATGGAGGAAGAGAGTGAGAGAGAGAGAGCACACAACTACGCTTCCCTACATCCATCCCCTTGTGTGTTCCTATCCTACATTGACACTGGGCTGTGACTTGCTTTGGCCAATGGAGCATCAACAAATATGAAACAAGCCTAGTTTTGATTAGTGCTTTGGCATGGGGTTTGTTGCCCTCTTGGAATGTTTTTCTGAGACCACTATGTAAAGAAATCTAGTCTACCCCCCTCCAGGCCAAATGGAGAGAGAAGTCCAGCCATCCCAGCCAGAGCCCAGAGCCCAGTTGGCCACTAACTAAATATAGTCACATAAATAAGCCCATGTGAGCCCAGGAGAAGAACCACCCAGCCAATCCATGGAATCATAGTAAAATAAATGGTTGCTCTTTTAAACCAATACATTTAGGGTGTTTTGTTACACAGCATTATATACTAATACAACTAGTACTTTAATCATCTCTGGTTCTCTTCTATGATCTTGTCTTCAGAATTCATGACAGGGACTGAAAATTTATATAAAACTAAGCTAATATATTTGAATCCCATTTCTTATTACCAGAAGTACACACCATATTTACAAATTTGACAAAAATGAGCTTCTTTTCAGCGACAGGGAAAAGAATTGACAGATAAATGATGTCTTATTTAGTGTTCCCTGGGAAACAGACTTGGAGACAGATATTAACATGCAGGAAGTTGGTTGAAAAGTATTCTTGAGATTAATATATGTAGGGAGGTAAGAAAAGTAGGATTAGACATTGGGAGAAATTAAACCGCAATATAGTTGATTTAGTTGATGCAGGGCTTTCAGCAGATCACACATGGAGCTCCGGAGCTGTGATGGCCCTTCAGAATTATTCCAAGTTTAAATAAGAGGGCCAACCCTTTGTACCATAGCTTTGACTAGTCATTGGATGAAACTGCTTTTACCTCACGGAAGATAAATATTGGTTTTATCAGAGAGAGGTTGTAACCTTGGGTGATGCAGCTCTTTTTACTGAGGCATATTTTTTTCTTTAATAAAATATGAATTTTACTAGTCAACTACTGTTATAACATGCTCATTATAGATTTCCTATTCTGTATCCATTCCATCAAACACAAAACAGAACAGTGTATCAGTCTGGCTTTCTTCAGGTGGATCACAGCCTTGCATTGTCAGCAAAGTCCTCTTTCTCAGTTTCACAGCTTATAATGACAGAAATTGACTCTTCTTTCTCTGATGTAGATATTACCAGCCTTGGAATTATATGCATTAGATGGTCAATTGTATAGGGCAGATAGGGAAGGAGATGCCAAATTTAAGGAGGGTCCAATTCTGCTTTCCTATGTAATGCTAGTATTGAGCCTAGTACTCCTGTGAAAGCCATTTCTTCTAATGACATACATACATTTCTTCACAACCACAGCTAAATGTGTGGCACAACCTGTGGGAATGGCCCCAATGGGACTCAGCTTCTACAACTTTATGCCACTTACATCAATGAAATGCAGTTCATCATAGAATTTTTCACCTGATGACCCTCTATGAATGAAGAGCTTTGTCCCTGCTGCCATCATCATGTGGTCATCCCAGGAAAAGATGGTTATCTATAGGTCTTTGGTTGATAATGGGTCGGTGTCTATGCCAAACACAAGTGGCTTCCATGCTCCAGGGGCTAGATTCTTCACTCCTCACCAAAAACATACAGGTGGTTTCCAGTGGCTTCTGATGATATGTGGAGTGTTTTGGGGTAGGATGGGAGTGAGAGTGGGAGTACAGACTGATCATCTCAGGCATGGCCCAGCTCCTGCTTTCAGAATTCAGGACTTGTAGAAAATTTGGATTAGCCAGTGCCTCCAAACACCCAGATATCAGATTTATAGGGTGTAAATCTGAAACACTCCCATCTGATTTGGTCCCTTAACAATGAAGACCTTCTTTTTCTTGGCATCAACAATTGTGGGGGAAATATAAACACCTATGGCCAATCCAGGTATAGTGTCATCTTCATGTTGGGCCATGGGGCACCATGTTGCTTTGTTGGGTTTCTTTCTAGATTCCAAGACTACCATCAGCTTCATGGTATCTCAGTAGACTAAATTCCAAAAGGGTGGGTGATATAGTTTAGCTCTGTGTCCTCACCCACATCTCATGTTGAATTATAATTCCTAATGTTGGAGGTGGGGCCTAGTGGGAGGTGACGGGATCATGAGGGTGGTTTCTTATGGTGTAGCACCATCCCCTGAGTGCTGTCTCATGATAGAGTTCTCACAAGATCTTGTTTGAAAGTGTGTAGCACCTCTCTGTTTGCTCTCTCTCTCTCCTGCCAGCCATGTGAATACATGCTTGCTTCCTCTTTGCTTTCCACTATGATTGTAAGTTTCCTGAGGCCTCCCCAGGAAGCAGAAGCCTGTACAATCTACAGAACAATGAGCTGATTAAACCTATTTTCTTTATAAATTACCCAGTCTCAGGTATGTCTTTATAGCAGTGTGAGAATGGACTAATACAGTGGGCCTTTGGAATTTACTCAGATGTCTCCAGAAGCCACCAAAGGGCCCAGCGTAGATTAGAAGTGAATGAGCAATTGGTAAATGAAGAAAGAAAATGGATGAACAGATACATGAATGGGTACAACCAGGTATATAGACCACTGACTTCCATCCTCAAAGCCCAGAATTCATTTGAATTCTGTTGCTCTTACAGCTGCCCTGTCTAAAATCCTATCCCTATGTAGCAACATTGGAAGGAGGAAAAGAATTGGGAAATAAAAATAAGCTGATTATTTTTGCTTAATGTTGCTGAGCAGACTCCAAGAAGGCCCTCACCAGCCCTTTCCACTGTGCCCTAGCCCACTTCCCTAAAGGACCTGGCTGTTGGGAAGAAGAGCACTTGGTGCTGGAGGTGAGAAATCTGAGCAGAAGCATATAGCATTCACTAGCCATGGTTTGTCATAATGTACAGCAATATAAAAACTTTGTTGCAGTTTCGTCTACAGAAATTTCTAAGAGACTAAGGAAACAGTTGACATAGGAAAATATGCTTCATAAGAAAGTAGTGTAGCTAAGTATCCTTTTTAAACTTTGAAAATTTAAAAGATAAATGGAAAACTTATTTGAACACACCCAACAACTATATATTTTGCAATTAAGTAAACTAAATGCCTTTAGAAAAAAAGAGGCATGTGGAAATAATCAAGGCAATCTTCCCTAATTAAGGCCATTGTACTAAAAGTGCTTGATAGCTTCTTGATACCCTGATAGCTTCTCAGGGTAAATTTGAGTCTCTCCATTCCCTTTTTGTTTTAATCTTGGGGTATGGGCTCCAAAAATTATCATCAAACCCATTCTCCCTTTTATTCACATAAGATAATATATTCAATGGATTGATTTGGCCACATTACACACACACACACACGCACACACACACACACATGCACATGAAATGCCATAAATAATAATAACTTAACTGAAAAGAAGATCATTTCTTTCTAATAAAGTAAGTCTCATAAAAGTAGTCCACAGCTGACACGGCAGCCCCTTGCCGTCTTCTAGCTCTTTGCTTGGCCACCATTAGCTTTGGCTCCCACTGATCTAAGGTGGCCAATGGAGCTTCCACCATCCCAATTGCATTTTAGTTATTAGAATGAACTAAGAAAAGGAGAAAGTGACCACGTGTTTTTATTTTTCCTAAAGTGCTCTGTTCTTCTATATATAACTTATTGTCTGGAACTTAGTCACATGGTTATAGCTAGCTGCAAGGAAGTTTGTCCAGTGTGCATATAGCTCAATACATAAGGTCACTGGATGTTTGCTGGCCACTCTATTAGGTCTACCTGTAGCTCTTTATTGTTTGGGGACTTACTAGACTAAATGAAAACTTATCTGTCTGAAACACATGCAGAAGAGAAGGAGCAGCAGGAACAGATGTAAAATAGGAAATCGTGCTCATTAGCTCATCATAATAATAAGATTCTGCTGGGCATAAATAGTTAAGCTCCCTAACCTAGTAATATAATAGAGTCCCTGGTTACATTGCCTCTTCCTACTTCTGCTATCTAGAGAAGCTCTACTTCCATTGTCTGCTCTTATCTCTTGCTCCACCCTTTTGGGTAGGTTCTTCCTTTTCCTGAGCTCTCCATGGCTATTTCTAAAGTGGGCAATAGAAGGCATCCTTTAATGGAGCCTGCAAATATCCTATAGCCCAATTCTTTTCAGTACAGTTTCAGGTACTATTAAAATTTCAACAGTAATAGGCAGTTGCAGTCCAGCTTGTGGTTTCTTTTGGCTTTCAGATCTTGTAGTTTTTAAGCCTGATTGTACCTTGAGACCACTTAAAAGGATAGACTTGGGTGGGAAGACAACATACTTAATCTGATATTTGCTTCTAGCTTGCTTCCCATTGTCTGACAAAGAACTATTCATGGAAAGTCTTTTTAAAAGCTTTAATACCAGTGATTAATCTCCTGCTAAGGCTGTTTCTTTGGAGTAAACTTACAAGTGTTTCAGTTTGGAACACAGAGCACTTGTCTTTTTTTTTTTTAATTCTGAAAGGCTCCAAATTTAATGCATTTAGACTGCAGACGAGAGAGAGAGAATTCCTCCCTAACATCTCTGCCTGCAGATAAGCTGGATCAAAGTTGAACTCATCTCTCCTAGAACTCTGTTGAAAGCAACAAGAAACAGCTAGCACAGACATTTTATTTATTTTTTAACACTTTCCCTTAAGGGTATTTGATCTGCTTTCCTGACAGCCTTTTGTCTGCTTTCCAAAGTGTGGCAGACAGCATTTTGGCCAAATCTTTTACCAATGAAGTACGTATTGCTAGGTTCTCAGCCTAAAATATTGGGAACACATTTTAGGCTCCAATATTGTATTGTTGTATGCCCTTGTAACAGATTGTATGTATATTAGGATTGTCATAGTCTGGGAATAACAGAGATTTAGAAATTAGTTTCTTAAAAAATATGTAGATTTATGTTTCGCTTTGAGATGCCAAATAGTTCATGGCTGATAGAAAAGACTCCAATGCCATCAAAAGCTTACATCTTTATCTTTATTCTGCACCGTTCCTGTGAACTTATTGCTAAGTTCACTTGGAAGGCCAGTGGGGCTGCTGCAGTTCCGATCATTATGTCCACATGGCAAACCACAAGAAGGAAGGTATTAAATAAGGTGACTTGGGAGGCTGAGGCAGGCAGATTGCAAGGTCAGAAGATCGAGACCATCCAGGCTAACACAGTGAAACCCCGTCTCTACTAAAAATACAAAAATAAAATTAGCCAGGCATGGTGGCAGGCACCTGTAGTCCCAGCTACTCGGGAAGCTGAGGCAGGAGAATGGCTTGAACCCAGGAGGCGGAGCTTGCAGTGAGCCGAGATCACGCCACTACACTCCAGCCTGGGTGACAGAGCGAGACTCCATCTCAAAAAATAAAAATAAAAATAAAATAAAAATAAATAAATAAATAAATAAAGGTGGCTCCACTGGAAGGGAGCTCATTTAAAAAATCCTCATTTGTCTAAGTTGAATCATCTTGCTTAATAACCTTCCCAGTTGTCCTGTTACAGGTAGTTAGGCAGGCATAAGCTGGGCAGGAGAGAGCTCTCCCCAACCCACAAGGAATGTTGGGTGCTGGTTCAGCAGTTATCACATTGCCTCTGTAAAAGTGATAAATTGGCAGCTGGCAGCAGGGAAAGACCATTTCCTGATGGTCCACACCTGTTGCACTAAAGTGTTAAATGAATGCAGATTACAGGGAGAGGCAACTTACTGGGCATGTGCATTAAGAGACAAAATGGCAAAGTTGGACCTTCCAGGGACACACCACCAGAAAAGGGAAGAAAGCCACAGATGGGCATGCATACAACTTCCTAAACACTGTGTGTACTTACGTCCCAAGCGTAAGGACACTGTACATGTGGAAAGCCCACCATAAGAGAAGAATCATGGGAAAGGGACCAGCCTATCAAGTCCTAGGATCAAGGTGAAACATTACACCTGACTTTCACATGCCTGTTTGTGTCTTGTTCAAGCATACTTTTCTTTCTTTCCTAGTCTAAAGCCTTTTAAAATAAACTTCCACTCTTGTTCTGAAACTTTCGTTGGTCTCTTTTTCTGCCTTATGCCCCTCAGTCAAATTCTTTCTCCTGAGGAGGCAAGAATTGAGATTGCTGCAGATCCATATGGATTCGCTCCCAGTGACTCGATGCCTACTATTAGTAACATATTTAGTGCCTTAAGACTCAACTATTTGCACTGGTAACACATTTGGTGCTGTGAAACTCAGATATTTCTCACCCGTAACAGTCCCATCAAACACTCATATACCATTTTTCAGAATTTAGTCCTCTGGTTGGCAAAGTTCCAAGAGAGATTAGGAACTGTTGTCTTTTATTCTAGATAGCAATATGTCCAACTAAAAATTGAGTTTCTGCTATTAAGGAAGAAGAAGAGAGAGATAGTTGAGGTAGAAGACAGAGTAAAATGAGAGCTGGATGTCTTCTTTTATTGTCTGGCTAAACCACTCCCTTTCTGAAAGGTCAATGTAGTATAGTGTGATGTCCACAGAATCACAGCTAGGGACACTATCTATGTAAATTACAATACTTTAACATTTGAAAAGGGACACTATTTATATGCTGGAACAATAAATATAAACTAAGATCCTCCTGGGAAAATCAAGATATATAAGCACTGCTATCCTAGTTATGAGAAGCCTCACTAGCTCCTGTCATTTACCTTCTCAGTAACCTAAGGTTAACGTCAGTGTTTCCATAACAGTGAGGGACTAAGTGGCTAAGTTGGCTGGACTTCCTAGGTCAATAGGGACTTCCCTAAGGGGACTTTCCCCTAAGCCAAAAATAAGTCATAGCTGCAAGCTAAGGGATTGAAACTTCAACCAATCAAAGGGGACTTTCCCCTAAGCCAAAATGAGTCACAGCTGCAAGCTAAGGGATTGACACTTCCACCAATCATACAGGGAGTTTAAGCTCTAGCTGCAGCCTGATGTTTTTAACCAATCAGGCCTGCCAACCCACAAGCGGATTGAAAATAAGCTAATTCTATAGGACAGAAAAAGGAAAAAAGGAGGGGTCATAAGGGGATATAAGCATAAGACACCTAAGCCAAAAACAGCAGCCTTTCCGGGTCTCCTTCCACCTTGTGGAAGCTTTACTTTCGCTTTCACTTTACTTTCACTTTAATAAATCTTGCTGCCACACATTCTTTGGGTGCGCGCATTTCTCCAATTGAACTGTAACACTCGCAGCTGAGGTCCATGGCTTCATTCCTTGAAGCCCATGAGATCACGAACCCTTTGATTGAGAAAAAAACCTTTGATCAGGAGAAGACTTCTGGTCTCAACAGGAATAATATTAATAACCAATATTAGTAGACCAAACATGTTTGCAGATATCTTGTTTGCTGTCTTCCCCAAACGGTTGAAACGTTTTGAAAACAAATGAAAACAACAACAACAAAAATAAAAGTTTTAGAAATGTTTATTTAACACAATAGTTAAACTAATTGCTCAAATTCAGAGTAGTGAAAGGCAAAGTCAGGATTTTATCTCCAGTAGTGGTCATTGCTCAAAAATACTGTAAGTAAAACTAACAATCCTTTGTTGCCCGGGGCAGAAAAGTACAGTCGAAACAAACAATAGACCACCTAAGACCTGTGGGAAAAAGCTAAGAAATGTTGTTTGTTTGTTTTAGAAACTAGAACTCTCAAAAGCAACAGGCACACTTGGGAATTTAGAAAGCCAAGATGCATGTTCAGAAAACACCTGAGATGACCTTAAGCTTTCAGGTTGGGCTGATGTTTAGGCTCAGTGCAAGCTAGGCTAACTGTTGAAGGAGTGTCCCAGTGAGAGGTGAAGCCAGTTGGGCTTCTGGGTTGGGTAGGGACTTGGAGAACTTTTCTGTCTAGCTAAAGGATGGTAAACACACCAATCAGCACTCTGTGTCTAGCTAAATGTTTGTAAACACACCAATCAGCACTCTGTAAAAACGGACCAGTCAGCACTGTAAAATGGACCAATCAGCAGGGCATGGGTGGGGCCAAATAAGGGAATAAAAGCTGGCCACCTGAGCCAGTAGCAGCAACCCGCTGGCCTCTGCTTCCACATTGTGGAAGCTTTGTTCTTTTGTTCTTCATAATAATTCTTGCTGCTGCTCACTCTTGGGGTCCGCACTACCTTTATGAGCTGTAAAACTCACTGCGAAGGTCTGTGGCTTCACTCTTGAAGTAAGCGAGACCACGAACCCACCGGGAGGAACAAACAACTCCAGACACACCACCTTTAAGAGCTGCAACACTGACTGTGGAGGTCTGTGGCTTCATTCCTGAAGTCAGCGAGACCACAAACCCACCAGAAGGAAGAAACTCCAGACACACCTGAACATCGGAAGGAATAAACTCTGGACACACCATCTTTAAGAATTGTAACACTTACTGTGAGGGTCTGCGGCTTCATTCTTAAAGTCAGCGAGACCAAGAACCCACCGGAAGGAAACAATTCTGGACACACCAGCATGGAGATAATATGCAAAGACTGGAAGAGGTCTGTCTTTCTTTTTCTTTTTTTTCTGTCCCTTCCTTTCCCTTCTCTTTCTTTCCTTTTTCATTCATTCATTCTTTTTCTTTTCTTTCTCTCTTTCTCCTTCCTTCCTTTCTTCCTATTGGCTCCTTGCCTTCAAAGATATCTCTGTGAAAGCACTAGCTGAACACAAGCTATGCAGAAGAGATGCCAACACTTTACATGATCAGAAATGAAGTTTTTACAGGAATAGTTTGGGTAGGTCACTTTTCAGGTAGCAGACCCTGGGGAAGAGGGAAAATCTGAGTTCCAGAGTTGCTACATTGTAAGATTTAAATGCTCAATTTTAAACAAAATAAATCACAAGGCATACAAAGAAACGGGAGTGTATGCCTTATTCTGAGGAATGAAGTAAATTTACAGAATTCATCCCTATAGAATTCCAGTCATTAGACTTACTAGGCCAAAAATTTAAAACAAGTATTTTAAGTGTAATCAAGGAGCTAAAGAAACACATGCATAAGAAAATAAAGAAAATCAGAAAAACAAGATAGTTACAAAATTAGAATCTCAATAAAGAGAAATTATAAAGAAAAGCCAAACAGAAATTCTGGGGCTGAAAGCTATAATAACTGAAATAAAAATTTTACTATAGGGGTGCAACAGAAAATTTGAGCCAGTAGAAGAATCAATTAATAAGAATGAAAGAATTCTCGAGAATAAGGCCATTGAAATTATTGATTCAAGAGCAGAAAAAAAAAAGAATGAAGAAAGGTGAACAGTGCCAAACAGGCTTGTGGGAGATCATCAAATGGAATAACATACATATTGTGGGAATAGCAGAAAGAGAGAAGACAGAGAAAGGGGTAGAAAGGATATTTGAAGAAAAATTGCCAAAACTCCTTGAAATTGATGAAAGATATGACACTATACATCCAAGAAGCTCAATGAACTCTAAGCAGGAAAACTCAGGGAGTTTATCAACAATGAAAGGAAAACTGAAAAATTCACCGATATATGGAAATTAAACAACACACTCTCAAACAATCAACAGGTCAAAGAAAAACTCACAAGAGAAATGAGAAAATACGTAGAAATAAATGAAAATGAAAATGTACCATACTAAAACTTTGGGATGCAAAAAAGTAATGTTCAGAGGAAAATTTCTAAGTGTGAGCATCACATTGAATATTTTCAAATCAATAACCTAACTTTACACCTTAAGAGGAAGAAAAAGAGGAACAAATTAAATCCAAAAATGGCAAAAGAAAAAAACTTAAAAAATAGCATGATTTTAAAAGAGGGAATAGGAAAAAAAAGAGAAAATCAATGAAACAAAATGCTGGTTTTTCTAAAAGATAAAAGAGAATTGACAAACCTTTAGCTACATAGATTAAGAAAAACAACAAAAATAACTAAAATCAGAAATGAAAGTGAGGACTACTTACCTTAAAAGTAAAAAGTATTTTTAAAAAAGAGCATCAACAATTGTACAAGAACAAATTAGATAACTTGATGAAATGGCCAAATTCCTAGAGATGTACACATTATCTAAACTGACACAATATGAAAACAACAGACAAATAGTATGGAAATAGACAAACGTAAATGTTCAGTGGATTTTTAACAAAGTTGCTAAGATTATGCAAAAGAGAAAGGATGGTGTTAAAGTGACACGGTGCTTAAAAAATGGAATAGTTACTTAAAAATTAAACCCTTAATTTATGGTATACACAAAAAAATTCAAAATTGATCATAGAACCAAAGATGAAAACTGAAAGTTAAAAATTTCTAGGAGGAAATCTACAGAATCACAGCGTAAAATCTTTAAGAATTTGATTTGGGGAGGTGGCAGAGAAAGATGGCCAGATAGAAGCCTCCACTGATCATCTCCCCTCAGGAAAATGAAACTGAACAACTATCCACACAGAAAAGCAACTTCATGAGAACCAAAAACCAGATGAGCAATTACAATGCCTGGTTTTAACTTCGTATTACTGAAAGAGGCACTGAAGAGGGTAGCAAAGACAGTCTCGAATTGCAGACACAACCCCTCCCTCATCCTGTGGCACTGGCCACGTGTTGCAAAGAGAATGTGTGCACCTTGTGGGAGAGAAAGCGCAGCGACTGTGGGACCTTGCTTTGCAACTCAGTGCTGCTCTGTCACAGCAGAAAGCAACATGAAGCAGAACTCAGCTGGCACAAAGGTAGCTTTTAGACCAGCCATAGCCAGAAGGAAATTGCAGATTGCAGTGGTTGGAGCCTGAGTTCCAGTAAGCCTTGCTACTATGGGCTAAAGTGCTTCGGGATCATCAGTAAACTTGAAAGTCAGTCTAAGCCACAAGAACTGCAATTCTTGGACAAGTTCTTGTGCTGCACTGTGCTTGGACTCTGTGGGCTTGGGGTCATATCACCCAGTGAGGCACCAGCCTGAGCAGCCAAGAAAGTGCTTTTTTGACCCCTCCTCCAACCCCGGGCAGCACAGCTCACAGCTCTTGGAAAGCCACCTTCCTTCTACTTGAGGAGAGGAGAGGAAAGAGTAAAGAAAACTTTGTTTTGCAACTTGGATACCAGTTCATCCACAGTAAGATAAAACACCAGGCAAGTCTTGAGGCCCCTATTCCAGGTCCTAACTCCTGGATGTCAATTCTATAGACACCCTAGGCCAGAAGGGAGCCTGCTACCTTGAAGGGAAAGACTCAGTTCTGACAGGGATCATACCTGCTGACTAAAGAGGGTTTTGGCCCTGAATAATCAGCAGTGGTACCCACGCAGTACTCACCATGGGCCTTGGGTGAGACTCAGGGACATGCTGGCTTCAGGTGTAACCGAGCACATTCCTAACTATGTGGCTATGGGAAGAGATTCTTTCTATTTGAGAATAGGACAGGGAAGAGTAAGGAGGATTTTTTCTTGCAGCTTAGGATCCGGCTCAGCCACAGTGGGGTAGAGCACCAAGTAAGATTGTGGAGTCCCCAGTTCCAGGCATTGACTCTTGGATGGCATTTGTGGACAATAGGGGAGCCCACTGCCCTCAAGGGATCATCTGCCACAAGATATTGAAGAGCTCTTGGGCCTTAAATGGACATCAACCATAGTCAGACAGTAATGCCTCAAGTCTAGGGAAGTGGTGGCCATAAGAAGAGATTCCCCTGCTTGTGGAAAGGGGAGGAAAGAGTGGGAAGGACTTTCTCTTGTGACTCGGGTGCCAGCTCAGCTATGGAAAAATAGAACACCAAGTAAATTCCTGAGGTTTTCTACTCCAGGCTCTGGTTCCCAGATAGCAACTCTGGACCTGCTAGGGACCAAGGGAAACTCACTGCCCTGAAGGGAAGGTTACAATCCTGGCTAGCTTTGCCACTTCCTGATTGTAGAGTTCTAGAGCTTTGAGCGAATATAGGCAATAGCCAGGCAGTTGCTATTCGGACTTTGGATAAGACTCAGTACTTTGCTGGCTTCAGGTCTTACCCAGTGAAGTTCCAGTGCTGGTGGCCAGAAGGTTGCTTGGGTCATTCCTTTCCCAGTTCCAGGCAGTTCAGAAAAAGAAAAAAAAAGAGAGAATCTATTGGTTTGGAAGAAAGTAAAAGAACAGAGCAAGTCTCTTCCAGGTAATCCAGAGAATAGTTGTAGATCTTATCAAAGAACACCAAGGTGATACCTCTACAATTCTGCAAAAGCCGGAGCATTACTGGGCTCAGGGTGCCCCCTAATGCAGATATGGTTGCAGTTACCAAAAACAGACCACAACACCCAAGTTCTTTTGAATATGGGAAAAACCTTCCCAAGAAGGAAGGGTACAAACAAGCCCAGACTGTGAAGACTACAATAAATACCTAACTCTTCAATACACAGACACCAATGAACATCCACAAGCATGAAAAACATCCATGAAAATATGATCTTACCAAATGAACTAGATAAGGAAACAGTGACCAACCCTGGAGAGACAGCAATGTGTGAACTTTCAGACAGAAAATTCAAAAACACCTCTTTTGATGAAACTCAATGAAATTTAAGATAACACAAGAAAAGAATTCAGAATCCCATCAAATAAATTTAACAAATACATTCAAATAATTAAAAAGAGTCAAGGAAAAATTCTGTAGATGGGAAATGCAATTGACATAGTGAAGAATGCATTAGAATCTCTTCAGAGCAGAAGTGATGAATCAGAAGAATGAATATTGAGCTTGAAGACTGTGTATTTTAAATTACATGGTCAGAGGAGACAAAAGAATAAAGAATAAAAAAATGAAGCAAACCTAAAAGATCTAGAAATATTCTCAACAGGGAAAATCTAAGAGTTATTGGCCTTAAAGAGAAAATAGACAGAGATCAGGGTAGAAGTTTATTCAAAAGGATATTAATAGAGAACATCCTGAACCATACAAAGATATCAATATTTAAGTACAATAAAGTTGTGGAACACCAAACAGATTTAACCCAATTAAGACTACCTCAAGACATTTAATAATCAAACTTCCAAAGGTCAAGGATAAAGAAAGTACCGTAACAGCAGCAAGAGAAAAGAAACAAGTAACATACAATGCAGTCCAATATGTCTGGCAGCAGATTTTTCAGTGGAACTCTTACAGGCTCTGAAAGAGTGGCATGATATATCTAAAGTGCTGAAGGAATACAAAAACTTTTACCTTAGAGTAGTATATTCAGTAAAAAATTTTCTTCAAACATGGAGGAGAAATAAAGACTTTCCCAGAAAAAGAAACAAAAGCTGAGGGATTTCATCAACATTAAACCTGTCCTACAAGAAATGCTAAAGAGAGTTATTCAATCTGAAAGAAAAGGACATTAATGAGCAATAAGAAATTATCTGAATGTACAAAACTCACTGGTAATAGCAAATATAAAGAAAAACAGATGACTATAACACTGTAAATGTGGTGTGTAAATGACTCATATCTTAAGTAGTATGACTGAAAATAAACTGATAAAAGATAATATGTATGACAACTTTTAAAGACTCAGACAGTAAAATAAGATATAAATAGAAACAACAAAAAGTTAACAAGCAGGAGCATGAAGTTAAGGTGTAGAGTTTTATTTATTTTTCTCTTTGCTATTTAGCTCATTTATGAAAAAAAGACCCCAAAATCTGTTGCCTACAAGAAACACACTTCACCTATAAAGACACAAATAGCTTGAAAATAAAGGGATGGACAAAGATGTTTCATACCAATGGAAACCAAAAAAGAGCAGTAGTAGCTATACTTATATAAGACAAAATCGATTTCAAGACAAAAAGTGTGAAAAGAAAGAAGGTCATTATATAATGATAAAGGGGTCAATTCAGCATAAAGGGTATGATAATTGTAAAGATAGATGCACCCAACACTGGAGCACCAAGATGTATAAAGCCAATATTATTAGAGCAAAAGAGAGAGATAGACCCCAATGCAATCGTAGTTGGAGACTTCAGCTTTCAGCATAAGACAGATTATTCAGACAGAAAATCAAAAAAGAAACATCAGACTTAACCTGCACCATAAACCAAATGAACCTTATAGATATTTACAGAACATTTCATCAAATAGCTGCAGGATACACATTCTTCTCCTCAGCATATGAATCATTCTCAAGGAAGACTATTTATTATGCCACAAAACAAATCTTAAAAAATTCAAAAACTTGCAAATATATCAAGTATTTTCTCTGACCACAGTGGAATAAAACTAGAAATCAATAACAAGAAGAACTTTAGAAACAATCAAAATACATGGAAATTAAACAATATGTCTCTGAGGGACCAGGGGGCAAGTGAAGAAATTAAAAAGAAAATGTAAAAATTTCTTGAAACAAATGATAATGGGAATAAAAGATACCAAACCTATGGGATACAGTGAAAGCTATACTAAGATAAAAGTTTATAGCTATAAGCACCTACACCAAAAGAGTAGGAAAATTTCAAAGAAACAATGCAATGATGCATCTTAAAGAACTAGAAAAGCAAGAACAAACCAAACCCAAAATTAATAGAAGAAAAGTAATGATAAAGACCAGAGCAGAAATAAACAAAATCAAAAACTCTTAGCCAGACTAACCAAAGAGAGAGAGAGAAGACACAAATAAATAAAATCAGAGCTGAAAAGGAGAAATTACAATTGTTACCACAGAAATTCAAATGTTCATTAGAGGCTACTATGAACAAGTATATGCCAATAAGTTGGAAAAACCTAGACGAAATGGTTAAATTCCTAGACATATGCAACCACCAAGATTGAACCACGAAGAAGTCTAGATCTTGAACAGATGAATAACAAGTAACCAGATTGAAGCCATAATAAAGTTTCCCATTAAAGAAAAGCCCAGTATCTGGTGGCTTCCTTGATGAATTTTACCAAACATTTAAAGAACTAAAGCCAATGTTATTCAAACTATTCTGAAAAATAGAGGAGGAGAGAATAGTTCCAAACTCATTCTACAGTGTCAGTATTACCCTGATACAAAAATCGGACAAAGGCACGTCAAAAAATAAAACTACAGGCCAATATCTCTGATGAACATTGATGTGAAAATCCTCCACAAAATACTAGCAAATTTAATCCAACAGCACATCAAAAAGATACTATGCAATGATCAGGTGGGATTTATACCAGGGATGCAAGATTGGTTTAGCAGATGCAAATCAATAAATGTGATACTTCACATTAACAGAATGAAGGATAAAAATTATCTGATCATTGCAATAGATGCAGAAAAAGTACTCAATAAAATTCAGCATCTCTTCTCGATAAACATTCTCAACAAACTAAGCATAGAAGAAACATACCTCAACTTAATAAGGGCCATATATGACAGACCCACAGGCAATATCATACTGAATAGAGAAATGTTTAAAATATCCCTCCACCCCCAAGAACTGGAGCATTCATCATACTGAATGGAGAGAAATGGAAACACCCTCCTTTAAGATCTGGAACAAGACAAGGATACCCACTTTCACCACTGTTATTCAACATAGTACTGGAAGTCCTAGCTACAGCAATCAAACAAGAGAAAGAAGTCATCCAAATTGGGAAGGAAAAAGTCAAAGTATCCTTCTTTGTAGATGATATACATGATCTCATATTTACAAGAACCTGAAGACTCTACCAAAACCTATTAGAACTGATCAACAAATTCAGTAAAGTTGCAGGATAAAAAAATCAACATACAAAAATCAGTAACATCTCCATGTGCCAACAGCAAGTAATATGAAAAAAAAATCAAGAAAGTAATCCCATTTACAATAGCTAAAAATAAAATAAAATACCTAGGAATTAACTTAACCAAAGAAGTAAAAGATTTCTGCAATGGATACTATAAAGCAATGATGAAAGAAATTGAAGAGCACATAAAAAATAGAAATATATTCCAGGTTCATGGATTGGAAGAATAAATATTGTTAATATGTTCATAATACCCAAAGCAATCTACAGATTCAGTGCAATCCCTATCAAAATACCAATGACATTCTTTGCAGAAATAGAAAGAAAAATCCTAAAATTTATATGGAACCACAAAAGACACAAAATAGCCAAAGCTATCCTGAGCAAAAAGAACAAAATTACAGGAATCATATTACCTACATTTGAATTATATACTACAGAGCTATAGTAATCAAAAGATCATGATACTGGCATAGAAAAAGATACAGAGATGAATGGAACAGAAGAGAGAAACCAGAAACAAATCCATACATCTACAGCTAACTCATTTTTGACAAAGTTGCCAAGAACATACATTGGGGAAAGAATAGTCTCTTCAATAAATGGTGCTGGGAAAGCCGGATATCCATATGCAGAAGAATGAAACCAGTTTCCTATCTCTAACCACACACACAAATCAAATCAGGGTGGAATGAAGACTTAAATCTAAGACCTTAAACTATGAAACTACTAAAAGAACACATTGTGGATGCTCTCCAGGACATTGGATTGGGCAATGATTTTTTTGAGTAATACCACACAATCACAGGCAACCAAAGCAAAAATGGATGAATTAGATCACATCGTGTTGAAAAGCTTCTGTACAGCAAAGGAAATAATCATCAAAGTGAAGCGACAATCCACAAAATGAGAGAAAATATTTGCAAACTATGGGTCTGACAAGGCCTTAATAATGAGAATATATAAGAAGCTCAAACAACTCTATAGGAAAAAAATCTAATAATCTGACTAAAAATGGGCAAGTGGTCTGTATAGACATTTCTCAAAAGGAGACATACAAATGGCAAACAGATATATGAAAAGGTGCTCAACATCATCAGTCATCAGAGAAATGCAAATCAAAACTACAATGAGATATCATCTCACCCTAAAATGCCTTTTGTCTAAAAGACAGGCAATAATGAATGCTGACAAGGATGTGGAGTAACTTGTACACTGTTGATGGGAATGTAAATTAGTAAAATCACTATGAATAACAGTTTGGAGTGTCTCAAAAGACAGCAAATAGTTCTACCGTATGATCTAGGAATCCTACTGCTAGGTATATACCCCCAAAAAGGAAATCAGTATATCAAAGAGATATCTCCCATGTATAAAGCAGCATTATTCACAATAGCCAAGATTTGGAAGCAAACTAAGTGTCCATTAACAGATAAATGGATAAAGAAAACGACGTACACATACACAATGAAGTACTATTCAGCCATAAAAATGAGTGAGATCTGTCATTTGCAACAACATAAATGGAACTGGATGTCATCATGTTAAGTGAAATAAGCCAGGCACAGAATAACAAACTTCACATGTTCTCACTTATTTGTGGGAGCTAAAAATTAAAACAACTGGACTCATAGAGATAGGGAGCAGAATGATAGTTACCAGACTCTGGAAGTGCAGTGGGGTTGGGGGAGTGGGGATGGTTAATGGGTACAAAAATATAGTTAGACAGAATGAACACGATCTAGTATTTGATAGCACAACAGGGTGACTAGCGTAAATAATAATTTATTGTACATTTTTACATAACTAAAATAGTGTAATTGGATGGTGTGTAACCCAAAAAAGGATAAATGCTTGAGGTGAAGCATACCCCATTTACTCTGATATGATTATTATGCATCGTATGCCTCTATCAAAGTATCTCATGTACCCCATAAATACGTACACCAACCATCTACCCAGAAAAACTAAAGAATTTGATTTGTAAAATTATTAAAATTAAGTGACTTTAAAAGAATAAATCCATTTTATGTGAATATTGAATAAATCCATTTTATGTGAATATATGCTTGCTTGCATTTTCTGTTGTTTTTGACTTTGCCTGTTAAAATAAATCACCACTCTAGACTCATTTTATACATTGATAAGAAAATGCTCTGTATTTGCAAGTACATATGAAATAAGAAGAAAGGAAGGAAACAGAAATATGGGGAAAATGAGTCATCATACAATTTAGTAACATATACTTTTAAAATAATAAAAATATTGGTGTACATGTGACTATTGATTTTGCTTTTTTTTTTTTTTTTTTTTTTTTTGAGATGGAGTGTAACTTTGTCACCCAGGCTAGAGTGCAGTCCCATGATCTCAGCTCACTGCAAGCTCCGCCTCCCGAGTTCACACCATTCTCCTGCCTCAGCTTCCCAGGTAGCTAGGACTACAGGCGCCTGCCACCATGCCCAGCTAATTTTTTGTATTTTTAGTAGAGACGGGGTTTCACTGTGTTAGCCAGGGTGGTCTCGATCTCCTGACCTTGTGATTCGCCCGCCTCGGCATCCCAAAGTGCTGGGATTGCAGGCGTGAGCCACTGTGCCCGGCCCTGATTTTGCTTTTTAAACAAATATTTACTATCTGTCAATATTGACAAAGTAACAACTTGGCTATAGAGATCAGAAAATATGATATCAAAAAGAGAAATGCAAGTTATATAATATTTATACAACATTGTACTCCAAAATTAGAAGAAAACAGGACATTAGAGCTGGAGAAAAAGGGAAAACTTGCATGATATATTTTGGATCAATAATTCCAGCAATTGATATGTATTAAGTTATATCTAGGGTAAATATAAAATAGGATCTATATACATTAAATATGTACCCAAATATAAGGTGAATTCTGAAATGATAGAGCACAAAATATTTATGATAAGTTTCTGAAATTAGAACAATGTCATATGCTTGCCTCAAAATTACATTTAATTTGTTATAAACTTTCTGGTAACAGAATTCTTGGTCAATAAAATGAAAGTTTATAAGGAATGGAGAGAGGCAAAATTTGCAGAAACTTAATAATATTTAGCAAGATTTTGGGAAGGGTCCTAGTCATGTTTTCAGTTGGCCACATGATTAAAGAAGAATTCAGTATTTTGTAAGATTTAGGCCCACCAAACCTACATTTGTTTCAGAAGCGGGTATAGGGAGACAGAAATAACAAGTGAGCATGTAAAAACCTTGCAAATATATTAGGTTTCTTAAAAATAATAAAGCCATTAGACTAAACAAAAATATAAATAACATTACTAAGTATAGTTCAAAGAATCTTTTGCTTGCTAAAAATATTTCACAATGTCTCCCTTCTAAAACCTCAACAAAATGTTTGTAAATTGGTTTTACATTGTTGCAGAGAGTGTGCATTTTAAAGTCATTCTTTCCATTTTCTCTGTGTCTAATCCTGAATCCAAACATTCAATGCCTTCCTGATTTTATGGCCTGGTTTTGTTGACTATTCTCTCTGGGGTCTCACTGTGATCCCAAAACTGCCGAGTAACTTGGATGCTTAAGATGGAAAAAGCTTTGTTTAAGCTTTATTTAACCTACTCAGCTCACCAGAGTTGGATAGGCATTTCTCAAACACTCTTTTCAATAAACTCAATAAAAAGGCTTATATAGCCCTCAAGCAATTAACGGTAACTTTATGCCAGCCTACATAAGAATCCAATAGAGAACTGTAATATGGCTCTGTCAGGACATTTTACACATGCCCCTACCCACTGTATTCTAACACATGCAGGAGAAAAGTTCTGATGGGTTTATTTTGATTCAACTTTCTTTTTGTTTTGTAAAACTTAGCTGCAAAAATCATCATTCTATCTAATTTTATTCTACTGTCTCTTCTCTAATTTACTTTCTCTTTCCTCTCTCTCTCTCTGTCTCTCTTTTTGTTTCTAATAGATAGGGCCCACAAACTTTGTATAATTCAAGAGTAATCTGGGATGCTCCCTACCTTGATCTTGATCAAAATATGTTTTCATTGTAGTCAGGATCAGATTTGCCCACTTCAAAAAAGATTTCAATGACAGAGTTTGATCTTAATAAGCATAGGTTCAAGAATTAAGTGGTATTACAGTGTCAAGAGAGTATATGAGGTGTGTTGGAAACAATGGTAACATGATACTCCTATGTGAGTGCCTCAGAGAAGGGCGACATAGTTATTAGAAATTCCAAGGCCTGGGCCCCTTGGAATTATACAACCCATAGGTTTCTTACCTATATATGGAAAAAAGTGTATATCTCTTTGGATGGAGGGAAGGCTTTGAAGATGTGATGGGAAGGAGATATCATTTTAGTAGTATTTATAGACTCTTTTTCAAGCGAGTAACCCTTTTTTATAAATACATCCTAACAAATGTGTTTCATGATGAAGATGATCAGTCATCTTGAGTGAAGTAAAGCTAGGCAAAGAGAACACTTCTGCAGAAGTTAAAAGGAATTTCTTGAGGACAGCAGAGAATGGAAGTGAAAGAAGGGGAACTCCGGAAATAGGTGGAAACAGGCGGGGTGTATGTCAGTGAGTGAAAAACTGCTGTAGATGAGAGGGGCCAAAAGACTTCAGAAAAATATGCCTAATGCTTATAATATATTTGTTTACTCAATGCCCATGTAGTTCCCTCATCATCTCACACATTCTGTAAAGATTGTGTGAACAATATTCTCAAATCATTAAAGAAAAACTGTTTTTCATAACTGAGTTGACATGGTATAAAAAGAAGATAATGTATCTTCTAAAGGCAAAATATAAATTTGATCAAATTTAGCAAAACTAGAAAATAGAGCAAGAAGTGAAAATAAGAGCACATGTATTTGGAAACCCACAAACATTTTGTAAATGAAGTCATATCAGAAATGGGATAGATAATAATCAATTTTATTTACAGGTGAAAAACAATTATGCCCTTAATTAAAACCTCTGTAAAGTATGATGTCAACCAAAATAATGTTTGTTAGCTGTTGTAACATAACTCCACATTTTAGTGGCTCAATACAATAAAAGTCCATTTTTAAAATTTCACCACAGTTCAAACTGGGTTGGGAGGCTTTTGGGAATGGCTTTTTTGGTAATCAGTGACTCAAAGATCCTTAAGTCCTTCCATGAGGTGGTGTCTCTGCGACCTCAGCATCCTGAGATTTCGGTTATGTGAATGACAGATTAAAAGACTGGAGGATATGTAACCTTTAATGAGTAGGCCTAAAGCATATACATCAGTTTTGCTTACATTCCATTAGCCAGAACCCAATTATATAGCCCTAATTAATGGTAAGTGAGGATAGGAAAATGTTTTCCAGAGTGGCCTTCTGGCTTCTGCCACAGTAATGTCTACATTTATTGATATATCAGTTGGAGTGAGAAAAAGAGAGGCTGGAGTTTAGGAGTACAAGAAGCTAAAAGATCCACTTGTTACAATTTCATTAAAAGCATACTTTGAGTTTTGTGTTTCTAGCTTCTGGATTGTAATGGACAGAGCTTAAGGTCCAAATTTTAGTTAATTCCTAAGGAAACCCATTTTTAAGCCTAAATACAGGTGCCAATTCACTTTAAAAATACGTAGATATTTTGAGGAATCTTTTCTAAAAGGCTAGCATGAGTGTTTCTCTAGTATGACAAGAGGTTGGAAGGCAACATTGCTTTGA
Source organism: Pongo abelii (assembly GCF_028885655.2). Classification (NCBI taxonomy): domain Eukaryota; kingdom Metazoa; phylum Chordata; class Mammalia; order Primates; family Hominidae; genus Pongo; species Pongo abelii. The sequence continues at coordinate 76,936,238 of NC_071999.2, read as the reverse complement.
ACACCAGTGGGACCAGTTGTAAGCCAGAAAGTAAGTGGGACACAATTGCCATATTGAGATTGGCCCATATCCCAATATATTAAATAAGTTCAGACTCACTAGCACAGTGAAAGTTAAGGTAAGAGATACAAAATATCTCTACTGTTTTCTTTCTTGGCTTTCTTTTAGACTAGTTAACTTTAGGCTAAGTGTATCTCTCTCTCTCTCTCTCTCTCTTTTTTTTTTGACAGAGTTTCACTCTTGTTGCCCAGGCTGGAGTGCAATGGCGTGATCTCGACTCACGGCAACTTCTGCCTCCCGAGCTCAAGAGATTCTCGCGCCTCAGCCTCCTGAGTAGCTGTGATTACAGACGCCCGTCACCACGCCCGACTAATTTTGTATTTTTAGTAGAGACGGGATTTCTCCATATTGGTCAGGCTGTTCTCGAACTCCCGACCTCAGGTGATCCTCCCTCTGCAGCCTCCCAAAGTGCTGGGATTACAGGCATGAGCCACCGTGCCCAGCCAGCTAAGTGTATCTCTTTTGTATGACCTAGCAAAACCAATAAATAGACAATAAATACCAATATTCTTAGTTTTCCTATTTTTCATAATACTACAGATTCAAGAGCTGTTTAATACTTCAAAGTATATCAGAACACTGTTTACTCAAATGTTTACTGCCTTATAAAGTCTACTAACTCTGCAGCCTAGGATACTTAATCTCTCAAATCTATGTCAGCTACTCACAAATTCCTTATTTTAGGATATCTTAATTGTGCCAACCCACTTCCCTTTTCCAGATTATTTATCAGTTATCATGTTTTTAGTTGCAAGTAACAGAAGACATATCTAAAATGGCTTCAAATTGGAATAGCTTTTTCTCACCTAATAAGCATTCCAGAGAGAGGTGGTTTCAAGGCTGCCACAAGTCTGAGTTAACCTCTCTAATATTAATTTTTCTTCCCTCTTAAGGAATTTGAATGGTCAGAGCAAATCCAAGCAGCATGGCTTCAGATTACAATATCAAAACAGAATTTGAGGAAATATATTTTCCCTTGGACCACATTTTTTTTTTTTTTAATTAGAAAAGCTTCCCAGCAAGCCACCTAAGTTGCTGTCTGTGAAATTTCATTGGCAATAGTTGAGTCATTTGTCCATCCCTTAGAGGAAAAGGGGAAGGTGGAAAATATAAGCATTTTACCACTTTCAGTTTCTATAAGAAGAGGTAAGATCTCACAGCAAAGTGAGCTGTGAATTGCTTTTGGGTAAACAGATAACAGTGTCTGTGGTAGCTCTTAAATGGATAACTATCAGATGGCATTTTGTTTCCTGATAGGAAGCTATGAACAGGCAAAATTTCACCCAACAGGTGATTCAAATCACTTATGCTGCTTGCAGCTGAACATTAATAAGAATGTCCATCAAGATATACAAGGGACTGAACAGCATCTTCTGCAGTTACCTAGCTGGTTTGCATATCTTCCTGTCCATGGCAGTAGTGAAATATAATCCTGCCTCGCTGTGTTTTAGACCATTGACTCTATTGGGTTTGTTAACTCCCTGATCACAATTTTAAGAAAATGTTTAAGTAACTTTGTCTAGAATAAGCATGCTTGAATTGCATTCTGAGAGATTAAGGTTTAGGTCAGTGTGGTGGACATCTGTCCTTGTTGGCTCCTTTTATTAGCAAATTTGTCTCCCTTCTAGGCAGTACCTAACTGTGTGTAGTCGTGGTTGGAGGCAGTGGTCACACTCATTAAGAAAGGTAGAGAAGTCACATCTTCACTCTCTCCTGGCACATGTGGCCACTTACATGATTTAGATTCAGTCTATCAAACTCTATTTCTTGTGAATTTGAATCTTTACTGAGTGACATGCAAAAAAGGAATGGTGAGCTGCCATATTTATTATAGTAGTTTGTGTGGAATCAGTAGAATTTAAGTGTGCTTGCTCTGATTTTTGTTTTCTGGCCCTCTTTTCCTGAGCGTTTTTAAAACCCTGTTCTCCATTTTTTGTTCTTGTTGTTAAGTATGTGAGCATCAGAGCATGCTTTCAATAAATTAACATCTGTTGAGTTTTTGCTTAAGTTAGATGAGGCAAATTCCTGTACTTGTATTTAAACCCCCAAACTGTTACAATCATGTATTGATACTCAGCACCAGCCCCCAAGCTGCAGCTTCAAGGGTGCTCAAATAATAAGTAGAAGTAGACCCAAGATTCAAATCCACACCAAAGCTCTGTGTTCTAAGAGATTAATCATTTCCTAGTAGGTTAAGAGATAGTTTAACTACGTATAACTGGATCAGAAATATTCTATATTCTGTCCCTTTAGGTCCAAAGATTTACCCTCAATATTCATTATGCTGTGAGGGATTGTGATTGTAAGTGTGGAAATCGCTGTATAGAGGAGCTCTGGAAAACAAAGTTATTTGGGAAACGAGAATAGTGTATAGACAGGAAAAAGGTATGAATATAGCCATGTTATTACATGTAAAGTTTACACCAGAATCAGACAGGAATACAAGAGAAAGAGACCTAATGCCAGCTAGCCTAATATCTCTATTCTATCAAAAAAAACAAAAACAAAAAAAAAACAGTTTCAGGCACTGTGGAAGAACTTTGATGCATGTTAATTCATTTAAATTATTATCTAAGGCATGTGAAAGATTTTTTAAATGCCAATTTAAAATTTTACAAAGTAGGAAATTAAGACTCATGTTTAATGACAGTTCCAATGCCATTAAATCTAACAAGAGGCAGATTGTAAACTAAAGCCCTTATATATATACTCAGTCATGTTTTTGCCAGAATCCATACACTTCATTTCAAAATGGACATCAATGCCCTGTTTTCAAAGAGAAGAAAAGGTTAGCTTCTTTTTTTCTCACACAAAAAGGCTAATTTCTGGCAAGATGACTGGATAAAATACTTTAATAGAATCATGTAAAGATCACAATCCAAAGGAAACTGAAAGCATAAATGTTTGATTTTAGAAATTAACTCTAACTACAACAAATTGAATTTAGAACAATTTTATTCATAAGCAGTTCAGGTTTCTCTAGCACATAGGATTAATTCTGAGTAATAAAGTCCAATAAATTCTATGCAATTAATAGAGTTAGTACAGCTGGGATATTGTTACAAAATGTTACAACAGATGGAGTATATGTATACTTTATTCTAAACAGAGGACAATTGGCAAGAAGAATAGTTAGTAAAAGCAACAGAAAAATATATAAACAGTGGTCCACTAATCATATTAAGATGGAAAATAAACTGAACAGTCTTATTGATGTGTTAATGAACACTGGACTGGGGCAAAGATAAAATGTTTGTTCAAAGGAAAAGATTCTAGGAAAAATCAAGAGATTTATTATTGTTCTTAAACAAGATCTTTAGAGCTAAAAGAAAAAGTGCATTTTATTGACCGTCTCAAAATATAGGCCTAATTTCAAAAATAAAGTGATAAATGTAATATATGTGGTTATATATATATATATAAAATATGCAATTATTTGTCTTATACTTGGTATTTCAGATTAGATTTTAAAGGCTTATTTAAAGCTTTATGTCCAAATGAGGATTTTGCTATAAAAGTCAACTCAAGCGCAGTACAATTTAAACATATAAAATAAAGTTAGCTGAAATACAGAGCAGTTTTTAATCACTTGTTTGTAGTTCCTTTTTTTTAACCAAAAATATTTTGCATAGACTTTTTGTCTATACTGTTTAAGGCATATTGCATATATCATTTAACCCTCACAATAACACTACAAGGCACATAATATATTCTTAACTTTTTTTAAAGGTGAAAAAATATGAACTAGAGTGGGCCTGAATCACTGAGTTGGTAAACACTAGGATAGAAATCCGATACATTTTTCTAAGTTATAACTCTCATAATGGGTCTTACTATGTTTGCTCTGTAGAGGAAACACAGGACAAGGATCCAAGGCTCTAACTGAAACAATTACACCATTCTTAATAAATCACCTACACATTCAGATTAACAGGGTTGTTTTTTCAGTATAAGTTTATTGAATTAGTTGTCCCCTTCCAATTATTAGAAATTCCCTTATAAGTGTTCTAAGTTCTCAAATAAGATCATAATATTTCTATAATTTTAGAAAAACAAAAGAAATAACTAATAGTCAAAAAATCCAGATAGCACTTAATAGTTGATTGACTAAGAGGCAAAATAATAAATACAATAGATGTTAATTGATTGAAGAGATCATCTTGCTTAAGTTCAAGTAAATAATATAAAGATGTATATAAACACATGATTTACTTGGAAAAATATAATTTTTACATTTGGTCCAAAAGAGATGGAAAAAGAAACTAAACAAATTCATTTATTTCCACTGAGCTTAAGAATATAAAAAATAAAATAAAACCAAATTCATTACTCAAAAACAAATGGATAACTTATACAATAGCTAACTAAAAAGCCCAATACAACAAAACATCTCTGTAGATTAATTTTATAAAAAATATAAAGAACAGATCTTCATGCTATTTGAAACTTTTTCTTTTGAGACAAGTTCTTTCCATGTTGCCCAACTGGAGTGCAGTGGCACAATCATAGCTCACTGTAACTTTGACATCCTAGGCTGAAGCAATCCTCCCACTTCAGCCTCCCAAGTAGCTGGAATTACAGTTGTGTGCCACCAAGCCTGGCTAATAAAAATAAATTTGTATGTGTGTAGAGATATCTTACTATGTTCCCAGATTGTCCCAAACTGCTGGCCTCAAGTGATCCTCCTGCCTAAGCCTCCCAAAGCACTAGGATTACAGTCATGAGCCACCATGACTGACCTTATTTGAAATTTTTAAGAGCACAGTGAATGAAGGACAAAAGAAACCTATAATCACTTTTTACAAATGCAGCATTCTATTTATATATAAAGCTTACAATTAGAGTAACACACACGAAATTAGACTTATAAATGAGATATACATATACAAAAAAGAATTTTAAAAAGTATATCTGTGAATAGACTGTAGAAAACATTAATGTGAACAAATGGGATTTATATCAGAAATAGAAGTTTAGTTCAAAATTGGGAAATTTACTAAGGTATGTCAACATGACAAAATGTCAAGGCAATAAAATGATATTTTCTATGGATGCTGATAAGGCATTTGATAAAGCTAAACATTAACACATGATTAAAAAGTGAATCTTGAAAATAAACATCCAGATTATCTCTACAACATGACAGAAAATATGCCAGACAAAAAATCATCTTAAAACTTTTCTACTGAAGTCACGACCTTGAGAAGCAGGCCCACTATTATCACTATTATTCAAACATTTTCTGGAAGTATGAACCAATGCAATTAATCTACACAGAGTATTGAGAAATACGACACTTTTAAAGAAGAAGGCAAAATCCTTTTGCCAATAATATTTTATATTTCTGACAAAATCCAATTATTTGAAAAAACAGAAACAAAAAGAAGTATGCACAGTGGCTACTTAAAAAGCAGTCATATGTAAGCCAAGAATCAGTTAAAAAAAGTAACTGAAGAAGAGTTTCCACTCACAGGAACAAGACATATACGTAAAACATCTTAGGGGAAAGTAAGAACTATGGAAGTGCTAAATAAATAAAACTTTTATGCTACTGAGGGTCTTTAATCAAGATTTTAAGACATATATCCCATTCATGGAAACACTCAATACTGTGAAGCTATCAATCTCTCTAATTAACATAGAATCATTTCAAATAACAGCATCTCTTGAAAAATAGATAATCAATTTAAAAAGTGTGTGTAAAATAAACATTAGGGAATAGTCATGAGAATTTTAATGTACAATTAATCTTCTATTTATTAAAGTATATGTTAAAGTTACATCAATTAAAATAGTTTGGTATTATGACATTAATTGACGAGTCTCTTGTCCCTTCAATCTATTTTGTACATCACTGAGAGGTTTAATTTGTCTTCAAATTAAGGAATCCACAAACTGTATATTTACTAAATGCACCAAACGATCTGTTCTGTAGGAAGTATTAAAGGCTAGCATTGGGTTCAACTTTGTGGATGTCATACAGGTTGTTAGCTTTCTGTTGTCATCTTCATCAGGGAATATAACAATTTCTTAGGGTTAAGCTTTTTAGTCAAAAACTCTTTCCAACCATTCTTCCCTGGAGTAACTGTCTCATCACCATAATTACATTTCCGTTGTTCTAGAAACTCTTTAATCACCAACGGTATATTTCTATTATGAGATACGGTTTCCTGAACTCATCCTTTATATTACTTTACAGCCTTGATAAACGGAGGTTTTACATAAGACTACAAGTAGGAGTAAGGAAGACAGTCACCTCAGCCAAGCAAAGGGTGGTTTAGAACAGGAGTCCTGTCCGTGGCCTGTTAGGAACTCGGCCCACAGCAGGAGGTGAGTGGTGGGCAAGCAAGGGAAGCTTCATCTGCATTTACAGCCGTTCCCCATTACTCACGTTACTTCCTGAGCTTCACCTTCTGTCAGATCAGCGGTGACATTAGTTTTTCATGGGAGCCCAAACCCTATTTTGAACTGAACAAGTGTGGGATCTAGGTTGTGCGCTCCTGTGAGAATCTAATGCCTGATGATCTGTTAGTGTCTCCCATAACTCCCAAAAGGGACCATCTAGTTGCAGGAAAATAAGCTCAGGGCTCTCACTGATTGTACATTACGGTGAGCTGTATAAATGTTTCATTATCTATTATAATGTAATAATATAGATACAAAGTGCACAATAAGTGTAATGTGCTTGAATCGCCCTGAAACTGTCCCCTCCATGCCCACCCCCCAGTCCCTGGAAAAATTGTCTTCCACAAAACTGGTCTCTGGTGGCAAAAGGGTTGGGGACCACTGGTTTAGAACATTGTTCAGTATCTTTATCTCAAGACTTTGACAGCACCTTAGGTGACTGAACTGGAGAAGGGGTAGTGGTTCCTTCAGAAAGCAGTCCCACTTGGTTGCGTCGTTAGTCCTCTATTGTTATAGAAACTCAGTGACTCTCTTTCTCAATTAATCTCAATGTGTATTGGTTTCTGTGGTTGTTACTGGTTGGTTAACCCTCTTTGTCGGCAGGGTAACTCCACTTGAGAGATAATGGTTTTGTTAGTTTCTACAGTGTCTGTTGGACATAGCCTTTTAACAAAATATTTCAGACTGTAGGTTGATTCCTTTGACATGTTGTGTCTAAGTAGAAAATATCCATGAGGAGGATTGTGAAACCTGGCAGACTTGCTCTCTCCATAAAAACATGAGAACTTCTATCTCAGGGAAGAGTGTTGAATGTATCCATTGTTGCAGTGACTCTGATGAAAATTAATAACTTACAGTAACTTTTATTAACTATCAATTACAATTTCATTCTTAGTAGTTTTTTTTCTAGGAAACACCATAGTTTATTTTGGAAAGCCCTTGCAATCAACCCTGTATATTGCACAACAGATTACAAGTTTTATGCCTCAAACTTTTTTGTCTGGCATTTTTAGATAAAGTGAATTTTTATTTTCATAGAGTAACTTTAGTGTTCATATATGGGTTACTTCTACAAGGTAAGCATTGTTTTAATTTTTATCCCTCATTAATGTGATAATTTTATATAGTAAAAAATGTATAATTAAATTTTATCTAAATTAATACTATAAAACATATATGCTTTATACATATAGGGTAGCAATTTGGTGGCATTTTTTATTTCAAATAACTTTAATTTTTTTATTTATTTATTCAACTTTTATTTCAAGTTCCAGGGTGCATGTGCAGGATGTGCAGGCTTGTTACATAGGTAAAAGCGTAACATGTTTTAATAGGTAGAATTAATCATTTATTGTATTAACCATTCAAAATCTAGAAAATCTTTTTTACAAAAATATCTGTACATATGTACATAAGCATATGCTTAAATATACAGGTAATTCATTGTGTAAAATAGCAGAATAGGAAACAAATTAAATATCTGTAAGTGAAAACAGGTAATTGTAACCACATTCTAGAAATCTATGTAGATGCTAAAATAAATTCGGTATATTTATAAAAATATCACCATTACAGAGACCCCTACATACACTTATATATATGAAGATAATCGTCTCTTCATAGTATACTTTTTAAATGATTGCTTTTGGGGTTTGGAATATTAAAGTGTGGGAGGAAGGCATGTGACGATAAACTTATTTTTTTATCAACTTATGATGTTAAAAATATTTTTATGAGAAAGTAGTCACCAAATTTGTATAGATTTTAAAACTTTTCATAATAGTATAGCATACATAAAGAAAAGTGTACAAACTATAAATTTTCAGCTTGTTGAATTTGCAAAAATCACGAGTACACCCATGTGTCCAGAACCTGGATCAAGAAACGGAACAGATGTTCTTCTCATGACCCTTCCTAGGCAATATCCCCAAAATGTTAACCACTGTCATGACTTTGAATACCACTGATTAGTTTTGTGCCCCCCCACCTCCTTTTGTTTTGAAGCTTATAGATGGTATCTTTCAGCATGTGTGCATGGTCTGGCTCTTTATGCTGTTATATTTAGCACAAATTCATTCAGTCTTCATACTACATAATATTCAGTTTATGAAAATACTACCCTTTATCCATTTAACTGCTAAGGAACATTGGGTTGTTTCCAGTTTCTGGCTATTACAAATAGTGCTGCTGTGATCACTAGGTATCTTTCTTTTACTGAACATATGGATACACTTCTGTTGGCTTTATACCTATGAGTGCAATTTCTGGGTCATAAGGTATGCATTTGCTCAGCTTTCATAGATTCTAGAAATGGTTTTCAACATGGCTTTTCAATTTAAACTCCCACCAGTAAAGTATGGAAGTTACAGTTGGTACATATTCTTGCCAATACTTGGTATATTTTCAGTCCTTTTCATTTCAGCTATTGTGGGAGTTGTGCAGTGATTTTATTTTTGGTTTGAATTTTCATTTCCTCTATGACAAAGAAATTAAAGGACCTTTTTATTCATTTAATAGCAATTTAGAAAACCAGTTTCTGAGGAATGTGTTCAAGTCTTTTGTCCACTTTCTTTAGTGGTGGCTTCTTTTCTTATTGATTTATACCATTTATTTACATATATTAAGTGCTTTATCTGATATATGTAATAAAAGTATTTTCCTAATCTAAAGATTGATTTTTAAATTATGTTAGTAGTGTCTTTTGTTAAACAAAATTTTTAACATTACTGAAATTAATTGTCAACTTTTTGTTCCTTTATAATGACTCTATTTTGCATATAATTTTTAAAATCATTTTTTAAAATTTAAGGATATAGAGATATTCTTTTTTTTTTCTAAATGTTGTGTTAGGTTAACTTTTCTGTTCAAATCTGCAAACCACATATAATTAACTTTTATGTGTGGCATGAGGTGAAGATTCATTTTTTTTTTCTGTATGAATATCCAATTGACAGAATCCATTTATTTAAAAGTCCATTATTTTTTCAAAATACTGTGTTTTAACATCTGTCTTAAATCAAGTGACCATAAATACATGGTCTATTTCTACACTATTTACTCTACTCTACTGGTCTTTTTGAATTTTTCTGGTATAGTAACAAACTGTCTTGATTGCTATCATTTTAAAATAAGCCTTTTTATCTGGTAGTGGAATTTTATGATTGGATCTTTTTCAAAATGTTTTGACTCTTCTTGAAATTTTGAATTTCAAAAGAAATTTTAGAATTAGATTTTTATAAAACTTATTGGCTTTTTATTGGGGATTGAAGTGAATATACAGATCATTGAAGAGAACAAGTATGTTCCTTCCAACATGTCAACGTAATATAAACTTCCATTTGTTTAGGTCTTCTTTAATTTCAGATATAGTTTTCAATATATAGGGCTTGAACATCTTTTTGTTATATTTATTCATATGTGCTCAATGTTTATAAGCTATTGTAAATAGTACTACTTTTTACACTATTTTCAATTTGTTTGTTGCAGAAAATATACATATATATGCAGAACATATATATATACTATTACATGTATTGACATCATATTCTGTGACATGACTAAATTAATTTATCAATTTTAACCATTTATATATCCCTTTGAGTGTCTACTTATACAATCACGTCATCTGTGAAAAAAGCAATTTCATATCTTGCTTTCAAACCCTTAAATATTTTATTTTTCTTTACTCATTGTATTGATTAGAACCTTTAGCACAATGTTAGAAGTATTGATAGTAGCTATTTTTATATTATTTCTGAACACAAATAGACAGCTATTAATATTTCACTGGTACTGTTTTCTGTAGTGTGTTTTTTCTCCTTATTTTCAGGACAGTAAGGTTTATTTCTTTCATTGCCAGACTCCAGGCAATAAACACAATTAGAAAGACCTCGTAGATAACGTTACTTTCTGATATATTTTGGTAATAGATTGACTGCCACTGTTAACTTCGCTATCTGTTTTTGCCTTCTTTGGTTTCATGAGTATAACAGTAGGAAATTGAGAGAAACTATATTAGGGATAGACAGTAAGAAGACATTTGAAAATGAAAGATTAAATAGTAATGATAATAAGAACATGCCATTTATCATAAAAACATAATTGTTCACTAAGGTTTTCAAAACAATTTGGTTATGCCTTTTGTCAAATTATTTTATAAGATTTTAATTTCTAATAATAATAAAAAGTAATAAGTGACTTTCATATGTATAGATATTTAATACTATTGCTCCCATAAAGCAATATTTCTCCCTTCAATCACAACATTGTAAACTATTTTTGTAGGAGAAATTAATGTAGTTTCTATTTTTTCAGACGTATACTATTTGTTAAAAAAAATAAGAAGGAAGAAGGAAGAAGAAGAAGGAGGAGGAGAAGGAGGAAGAGGAGAAGGAGGAGGAGGAGGAGAAACAGAAGAAGAAGAAGAAGAAAGAGAAGAAACAGAAGAAACAGAAGAAGCAATAGCAGCAGCTACTAATTGATTGAAATCTAAGCCACCTGCTCAGAATATGGCTACATTTTATGTTTTTCCCAGCAGGTTGGTAGGAAGCAGCAATAGTTTTCATTATTTCTGATATTATATGTAAGCATTTCCTAGACACTTATCAGTACCACTGTACAATTAAAAAATTTTATTTTTCCATATAAGTATTTACATTTTCAAAATATGGTTTCTACTCTGCTGAGTTTTTAAAATCTTTTCTTTCATTACAGTTTGTATATTCTTTTAAATTCTTCAGCATAATTATAACAACGATTTAAAAATCCTTGTCTACTAAGTTCAACATCTGAGTCATCCCATGATTGGTCTCCGTTTATTTTTTTTTAAATCTTATTTATTTCCTCAAACGTCACAGAATTGTGAATTGTATTCTGGATACGATATATTGCAGAAACTCGGGATTCATATATATTCCTCCAGAGAGTTAATTTGTTATTATTTTGTTACTGGTAATAATTAAAACAGCCAAGTTTTGAAGAATAATTTTGTACAGTAGGAAGAATTCAAGGTTATTTGTAAAATATTATTTCTCTAATGAACTTACAAATTTGCTATGCTTTTGGGAGTAGTAGATAAAGAAATGAGTTTTGAGTTAGCAAGTAATTTACTCATGTAAAGCCAATAATTCAGGTAACTAATGCCTTTTTGTCTCTTTGAAGAAACAGACTATAAAGTGAAATAAATAAGCAAGCAGCAGTAATAACAAAAACAGTTTAAACCACTGTCCTAATTGAATTTTAAATGCAATATGAAATATAAAAGATAGATAAAAACTAATCTTGAAATAAAATACGAAGAACTAGTAGCTCAGTCAGTTTTAACATGCAAAACGACTCTTCAAATTGCTACTGTATACCAGGCTATATACTCATTTAATAACCTGCTGTTTCATAAAGTACAAGTTTTTTTTAATGCTCAAGAAAGAGATGGAGCAAACTGTTTATATTTGCTGTTGTTAATTTTGGAAAGTCTCGTAGCTCTCACTTAGTGACATTAGTTTTCTTCCATCTGTTGGAGAACTAAATAAAATATGAGCTGTTGTCCATTATGCTTTGTAGAAATGGCAAATGCAAACACTTTGCTCATTCCTTTCAGTGATAAATGTTGTGTCTTTTTACTTTTTAAGTCACGTGTTTATTCTGAACAAATTTCAACATTTAAATTAGGCATTGCATTTTAATTTCTAAAATGAATTGCTAGTTATTAATAAGTAAAATTGTCAAATAATATTTAATTTCAGATATTCTTAATTGTTTTATAGTGTTTGAGATTTTAGCAAGCCAATAAATTAACCCATGGAAAGAAAACCTTAAAAACAGGATTTGTTTTCTCTTTACTACCTTAAAATTAAAGAAATTCAAAAATACATCATTGGAAACATCCAATTACTATATAAGAGAAAATAATCTGCAGGTAAACACATTAAAAAGGTAATTCAGATGGTGATTGGTGCTATGATGACAATAAAGTAAAATCAAGTGAAAGAAAGATTCTGGGGTAGGTTATTTTTGATGGTATTCTAAGAGAATGCCTGGATTGTAATTGAGCTAAGATCCTGGATTACTTAGAATAAATGTACATCTCCTGTAACAAAGTCACAACTGAGTGACAGTAGCTTAAACCCAATTTTCACTGTCATGTACCAGCCGTTTCAGTAGCTACCCACATTGTTGAGGCTCACTTTTCTTCAATCTTTTGGTTCTTCTCTATCTACCTCCACTCGCCCTCTTCCCCACCCAGAATATTGTCTTCATCTTCACATCAATAGCATTCAATATTAGATCTAAGTGATTCACATTCTATAGTTAACAGTAATTTATTATATATTTTCAGATAACTAGAAGACAGTTTTCTTAATGTCCCCAACATAAGAAATGATAAATGTCTGAGGTGATGGGTATGCTAATTACCCTGATTTAATCATTACACAGTGTATACATACACTGAAATATTACGCTATACCCCAGAAATATGTACAATTATCGTGTGTTCATTAAAAATAACTTTAGAAAGGTTTTACATTCCAGGTGGAGAAGAAGGACATAGATACTATTTCAAGGGGATCCCCTGGAAGTAATGCAAATGATGACTATGTACACCATTAGCCAGCAAATAGTCACGTTCACTGGTGCAAGTAAGCTGAGAAAAGGTGTCTTCATTTTGGCCAGTTAAAATCCTGGGGTTCCATTATTCTGGAAATAATGAAAGAATGGACTATGGGAGACAAACAGGCTTTTACCAATTTAAACGAAGAAAGGAAGCAAACTCTGTTAAAGTTCGGGAGATAGTTTTCAGACCATTATCCTTTAAACTATTTGCTCAATCAGTACCAACCCCTTTGGCTTTCCTTTCTAGAACTCTAATTATAAGACCTTGTAATATTGTCTCACAGGTGCCTGCACTCGGCTTTTTTTGTTGTTTTTGTTCACTCTTTTTACTTTTTCCTGTTCTTTAGATTGGAAAAATTTCTACTGATCTATCTTAAATTCATTGAGTCTTTCCGTTTTTATTCCTATGTCAGCTGCTGAGCCCATGCAGTGAATCTTGTATTTATTTCTATTTGACATCTAGTTCAATTACATAGTTTCTATTACTCTGCTTAGAACTTCTATCTTTGCGTTCATTTAAAAATGATCAACTTTATTCCATAAGGCATGGTAATAACTGCTTGTCTTCGCCTGATAATTTCAACACCTGTATAATATTGAGGTTGGCATTTTAAAATTATTTTTGTCCTAAAATTAGCTAGATTTTCCTATTTCTTTCTATGTCAAGTGATTTTGGGTTATATCTTGGACATTTTCAATATCATACTGTAAAATTTAGTTCTGTCAAAATCCTCAGAAGATTATTGTACATTTTTTTCTTATTTGTTTTAGCAGCCAATTGACATGGGTAGTCTGAGATCAAAAGTTTTGATCTGCCATCTATGAAAAGTGCTTCTAACTTCAGTTCAGTGTATACTATGCCGTTTGAATTTCCTTGTGCATGTGTACTCAATGATTTGTCTGTATGCTACAGTTCAGTTCTCAAAGCTTTCATCATGCTTATTGGTGTCTATTTTCTTAATACACAGGTGAGGATGAGACTAGAGGTTTTGTCAACTCAGGTACAGAATTTGGATAGTTTCTCCTCTCACCTCTCCAGATTTTCTAGCCATTCTATGGTTCTCCGAGTTTCCTTTTCCCAGTCTTTTACCTTGTAAACTAAAGTTTCTCTCACTTTTAGCTCCTTCTGCCATTGTACAGTTTTGCAGTATTATGGCCACGTCCAGACAGAACTGAGATGGAAAAGGGAAACAACATAATGATAATCTCCACACTCTTTGGACCACTGGGGTTCCATTTTCTATTTCTCTGGATAAAGAGGTAGACTTTTTCTTGAACTTTTAGATACTCTGTAAGGAGAGCAGGGTAGTTTCATGACTGGGGCTGCCTCAGGACAACGATGAAATAGAAGAGAAAAAGAAAAAAGATTTCCTCCTCCCCAGCAAACCACTCTCTGGCCTGTAGACGTTCTTTTATCCTGGACTTCTGCCTTGAAAAGCAGAGTTTTCCTTCTAATTTTTACTGTCCACCTCTACTGTCCACTCTTACCTAAAAACCAAGAGATAAAGGGAGGGTGTAAAAAAACCCAAAAAAGTAAAGTTACTGCCTTTCCTTTCTCCTACAAGTTTGATTTCCCTTCCTAATACATCTGCTATTATTTATTTTACAGAGTCCTAATGGAATTTCTTCTTGTATTCTGTCCAGAGATTTTGTTGCAATCACTAAGAAAGATGGGTTGTAATGAGCTTATTTTATCTTAGTTATCAATGAAAGTCTCTTACTAATTCTCAATATTTTATCTTTAATAATTTATTCTCCATGCTACATTTTTTTGGTTTACATTTCTAGCAGGTAGCCTGCCAAGTATATTTCTTGGCTTCAGTGAGGAGAAGGAGATTTGACATATTTGAGCAGTAGAGGGAAAAAAAAATGAGGAAATCTAATATAGATTATACTTACTGTAGGCCTAACTATATTTAACTTGCTTTATACTCATTTTGTAGGGACCATGTGTGAAATATGCTATCAATTACTAGGGTGTCACTAATTTGTGATATCTGTTTATGATTAATAAAATGGTGGCATTTTGCCTATATCTCAAATTATTTATTAATTTAATTTAACCCTGAGTTGATATGGATAATGTTTCTTAATTTTGACTTCTCACACTGTTTTCTAGAGGTGACTTACTTTATACCTTCATAGAAGAAATACGCAATGATAAAAATAAATTAAATGTTTCTGCCGTTTAATAAAATATTTACCAAACAGCATTTCTGCACTTACTTCACACTTCCGCAACCTCTTGATATTTCTTTAAAATATCATTATGCTACCTAGCACAAAAAGTGCATAGCGCCATGCAAAATAGACAATAGAAAAATAGAATAATACAAAGTGGACAACTTGTAAAAGTTTTAAAATAGTAAGTTAAAGTCCTATTGTAAAATTCTTGTGCATTTTTGCATTTTGAAGGATACTTTCAAAGCTAACCTTTCTTTATTCCTTCTCTACATTGTAACTATGTGTGAAACATTTTGATACAATGAGGAGGAACATTGTCTAAACAATTACTTTTTCCTGTTAGTAAACTTTGTATGACTCTGTTACTCATAATCTAAATTTGGACAAGCAATGGACATAGCAGACATTCAATACTATGCTGGATGGATATAACCCAATCTATACAGCAGTATATTTCCTGGAATTGTTTTCAAGAAAAATCATGCATTTTTCCATGAGCAGTAGTTCTCATGTACAATGTTAACCTCAGAATTTACAGGTCAGGCATTCCTGCCCTCTCATGTCATTGATACTGCTTAAAATCACAGATTGAACTAAGTTCAATAAACTTCCGGTGAGAAAACCAGACAAATGTTTAAGAAATAATCTAAATTTATAACTTTAAAATTATGTCAATTAGTAAACAAAAAGTTTTAATTTAATACATTTTATTAAATGCCTACTCAGTGTAAGGATCTGTATAGGCGCAACAAAAGAAGACAGTTAAATAGCTGTGTCAAAATGAAAATACTTGTGCTCAAGAAAGTCATAATTTTGTAGGAGTATAAAAAACAAGAACGTAATTTAATGAATAGTGGTTGCATATGAAAATTAATATTTATTGAAAGTTTACTCTATGCCTGGTTCTGATTTCTAGACTTCAAAGGTCTATTAATGTGAGGTATGTAACATTTTCCCCATAATACAAATAAAAATGCAGGCTCAGAAAAGTTTAATATTTTCCAAAATAGATTCCATGTTCAAATTCCAATTTGAAGCCTGAGAAGCACAATGTAGCTTCTAACAATATTTTGGGATACTTACCATAAGAGTTGCAAACAAATTGGCATAGAATTGAGAAAAGGGCAAGAATGCTCCTTGTTTGATCACAAGTAGTCTGTGGAAGTGGTGGCACATGAGACTTATTGTAGGACTTCTTTAGAGAGTGGAGGAGAGGGGATTATATCTAGCTGATCTTCAACTTTCTAAGTTGAACCCAGAAATTGAGAAGTTAAAGATTTGTTGACCGGGCTTGGTGGCTCAAGCCTGTAAGCCCAGCACTTTAGGAGGCTGTGGTGGGTGGATCATGAGGTCAAGAGATCGAGACCATCCTGGCCAACATGGTGAAACCCCATATCTACTAAAAATACAAAATTAGCTGGGCATTGTGGTGCATGCCTGTAGTCCCAGCTACTCAGGAGCTTTATCAAGATATCAAGATAAATCATAATGCATTAGGTAGAATAACATGGGAAAGAAAGAGTGATGGGACAAATCTAGGTAGAATATGACTATTAGAATTCAGGCAAGATGATATTAATAAACAGACAAATGTGAAGAATATTTGAGAACAGGATCTATGGGATTTTATAACTAGTTAACTATATTTCATAGCATGGGTAGAAGAAGATGTTCATTAAACAGTAAAGTTTGGGTTTTTGTAATTGATGAACAGAAGCACCCTGACAGAAAAAGGGAAAACAAAATAAGTGGCTTTGAGAATGTCATGTTTTTAGTATTGGGTACGTTCGGTTTGAGGTGAGGCTGTAGTACCTCTGTGCATTTATCTAATAAAACAATGGAGACCCTTTTGGGTTTGGCTCAAGATCTAGGCAGAGCCAAGGCATGCCAATATGGGAGGCATCTGTGGAAAAATTATCACTGAAACTCCTAAAGTGAATGGAATCACCCATGAAATAAGTGGGGAGGTAGCAGGGGAAAAAACTGTAAAAAGCATCTTAAAATCAGGATTCCAGAAATAAAATAACAAAGTCAACAAAAAAGAAAGTAAAAAACTTTTGTACACATGAATACGTCTAAACAGGATGGATTCAAGAAGCAGAAAAATAACGGTACCTCACTTTTTAAAAATGATATGTGTGCTATTATCAGACACACACACAGCCTTCAACAGAGAGTGAATCCTCCTAACAGGCAATTGTTTCTCTGACTGCAAATAAAATTTTGATCCTGGGCATGATGGCCCTTGTCATGCTTTAAAACATTCATTGGTAGATTGAGGTATCTATGTATTGACACAATGGCTAAGAAAACCACAATGCTCATTGCTACACACAGAGAGGGATTCAAGGAGATGGCCTAGGGATTCAATAACAGCATACCAGACACTTCCTAGGAACAGTAAACTCACAAGAGGTACTTGGATGTTTCTCTAAAATAATGCGGTGTTTTCTACATCATAAACCCCTTTTTCTATTATCTTTATGTAGGATTCAGTAAATTTTAAATATCTCCTTTATGGTCTGATAGTGAAGTTTGTTTTCAGTCAGACCCAAAGAAGATTATGGAATTCTCATGTATAAGTCACACAGCTAAAAGCAGGCTTGTACCTTCATTAACTGAAGGGGGAATAGCATAGAGGTTAAATGTGGACTCTGAAGACAGACAACTTAAGCTTGTATATTGGCATGGGCACTCACCACTGTCTAATGATAGAAAATTTTAACCCATCTCATATTTTTGTGTGTTTCAAGGTTGAATTACATTATTCATATAAAGTGCTTGAGTAATGCTTAGTTTATGGGACATATTCAATAATTATTCACTTCCTTTGATAATAAAATTTGAATAGTTAGAAATATTTTGTTTAAAGAGGGGCTCATGTGTGCATATGCCTGTGTATAATAATATTCCAATATTTCCACCATGAAAGTGTATAATCTTAAAGCTTTCATCTCTTCTGTTATACACCCTTTCTATTACATTTCTTATCACATTCCCCTCTTTGCAAATGTTTGGATATTTTATTGATCTCCAAAGAATTAGTTTTCATTATATCCTTAAAATCAATTTCTCTATCATTTTCTGCACTATTATTATTGTGTCTTTAACTTATTTTTCAGAGTCTGTTTTGTCTCTTATTTTTTTACTCTTTTTGTTATTTAAAGCTTTGGATGTATGGTGAATTTCTTCATATCAAGTCTATTTGAATTTCAAATTAATATACTTTAACATATTACAAGTACTATTTTGGCTAGATCCTACAGGATTTTTAATAGAATACACTCTTGGTGGCATACATTTAAAATATTTTGTAATTTCAGTTTTAATTTTATCATTACCCACTAGGTATTTAATAAGTCCTCAAAAACCAATACAGCCAATATAGGTACATTGGGGGGTGGTGAGAGAAGATTATCTTTTATCACGTCTAATTTTCTTGTATTATCATGTGATGTATAGCCTATGAAATACTACTTTAAAAATATTTATTGAGGGCCGAGTGCGGTGGCTCATGCCTGTAATCCCAGCTCTTTGGGAGGCCGAGGCGGGCGGATCACGAGGTCAGGAGATCGAGACCATCCTGGCTAACACAGTGAAACCCCGTCTCTACTAAAAATACAAAAAATTGGCCGGGCGCGGTGGCGGGCACCTGTAGTCCCAGCTACTCGGGAGGCTGAGGCAGGAGAATGGCGTGAACCCGGGACGCGGAGCTTGCAGTGAGCCCAGATCGCGCCACTGCACACCAGCTTGGGCGACAGAGCGAGACTCCGTGTCAAAAAAAAAAGTTATTGACTTTTACACCCAAAAGTCAATTTTTGTGACCATTTTCTGTGTTGTGAATGGATATATTCCCGTTTGATACATCCAAAACTTTCAGTGAATTATATTAGTTCAAAACAGTTAATTATGTTTTTGATATCTTAATATCTCTTATCTCTATTTAGTTTTGTCACAGTAGTTGGTTTATTCATATATCGATTACAGAGGGCAGTGTGTTCTAACTCTCACAATGTATATTGTGCATTTGTCACTTGTTTCTTTCCCACATTTTTTCCTTTTTATATTTCAAAATATATATTGCTGAACTATAAATTTTAGTAAAATGAAATAACCCAATCTCTCTAATTTTTACCTTAATCCTATTTTGCCTGAAACTATTAGTGTTAAAATTACTTTCTATTTGTAAACATTTCTTAATATATATTTATCAAATCACTTACGTTAAAATGTTGCCATGTTGTGTATAATTTTGGTTTAGCTTTATTTCTCATATATAGAATACAAAAAGTTTTCTTTTAACAATGTTGCCTTTAACATGCTCTGCCTTTTAATAAAGGCATTAACCAAATCTTACTTGTTAGGATCTGTTATTATCTGAATGTGTCCCCCAAAATTCATGTGTTGGAAACTTAATCCCTAATGCAATAGTGTTGGGAAGTGGGGCCTTTTGCAAGGTGTTTCTGTCATGTAGTCTTCCCTATTATGAATGAACTAATGCCCTTATAAAAGGGCTTGAGGGAGCGGCCTCTCTCTCTCTCTGTCTCTAGTCTCCCCCACTCTTTCTGTCTCTCTCTCTTGCTTTTCTGCCTTCTGCCATGTGAGCACACAGCAAGAAAGCCCACACCATATATCAGCATCTTGATCTTAAACTTCCCATTTTCTAAAACTGTGAAAAGATATATCTATTCTCATTAGATTAGTCAGTCTTTGGTATTCTGCTATAACAGCAAAAAAAACAAAAAAAGAATTAAGGCTCATTCAAATACTGTACTATTATTTCTTCAAATCTTCTTTTACTGTTTTGTATTTTCATTGCTTTCTTCCTTTTATTTTTCTTCCAGTGGTTTTATATTTCTAGATTCTTTGTCATTATTTTCAATCCTTCAGCATACAATTCCGGTCATGTGTTGCTTAACAATGAGGATATGTTCTGAAAAATGCATATTTAGGTGATTTCATCATTGTCCAAACATCATAAAATGTACATACGCAAACCTAGATGGTATAGTCCACCAAATACCTAGGCTATGTGGTGTAACCTATTTCTTCTAGGCTATAAACCTGTACAACATGTTACTGTACTGAAAATTGAAGGCCATTACAACAAAATGATAAGTATGTATAGAAAGATACAGTAACAATATTGTATTGAATATTGATTTTCCTGAAATTTTTAGTATTCTTATTATTGTCTAATAATCCCTAATGTATATGTATAAATTATCCTTTCTTGGGATTAGTGGCTACCTAGGGTATGACCTCACCCTTTTTTACACAAGCACCAGATCACTGCTATAGTTTGACAGTACATTGTATATTCTACTCTTTTTATTATTATTATAATTATGCTTTAAGTTCTAGGGTACATGTGCACAACATGCAGGACTGGATTAAGAAAATGTATATTCCACTCTTATTGGTGCTTAGGACAATCAGGGGAAGGAGAGTCTGGATCATGTAGTCTTTCCAAATGTGTTTCTTCATTTTATCACTCCCAAAAGTCCACTGACACCACTAACTGACTCTGGGCACGAGCCTGCTGCAATGTTTCTACTTCTGTCATATTTCATCCTACATGTTTTAGGGCTCAGATATTCTTGTTTTGTTTCTCTATGTATGTGCATCCATATATTTTCTAACCTTCAGATTTATTCAATATTTACAAACTACTGATAGTGCATTGAGTGACTTTTTCAGAGCCACAGTGAGCTTACTCTCTTTTAACATATGCCTTTTGTTATTTCAATGGGATTTGGGGTTGGAAGGAAAATTTTGACTTCCTCAAATGAATACCAGTGTATTGTTGGAAGTGTCCTAAAAGTTTTTCACTTTTGATGTTCCAGTCGTCCTCTACTACTAGGTTTCTTTCTTTTCTTTCTTTTTTCTTTTTTAAAATGGAGTCTCACTCCATTACCCAGGCTGGAGTGCAGTGGTGTGATCTCTACTCACTGCAACCTCCGCCTCCCAGGCTCAAGTGATTCTCGTGCCTCAGCCTCCTGAGTATCTGAGATTACAGGCAGCACACCACCATGCCCGGCTAATGTTTTTTTGTATTTTTAGTAGAGACAGAGTTTCGCCATGTTGGCCAGGCTGGCCTTGAACTCCTGATCTCAAGTGATCCTCCCGCCATGGCCTCCCAAAGTACTGGGATTACAGGCATGAGCCACTGTACCTGCCCCTCTATGGCTAGGTTTCTATCATCTATTGCCTCTAGTGGCAGTATACCTATGGCTATAGGAGCTTCCTCATATTTCCTGGGTGCTTAGTCATAGGGATCAGGATTCCAATGACATTCCTAGGAGAGTTGATCTCTTTTATCTGAGGAACAAACCACTTCCTTCTGACTCTCTGGACACTAGGTATCAAACACTTTCCCAAATCACTCCCCTGTCATTCATCCTTGTAGTGCTTCTTTATTAGCATTAATATAGCTGCTTGAAATTTATTAATATTAACCACAGCTTGACAGGCATTAGGTCATGTTTCTTACAACTCTACATTACAGCATAACATTTTCTCTCTTATGGTAATCCTAAGGAAAAAATACAATAAACCCTTTCATATTGTAACAAGGTAAGCTATTTTCTAAATAATCGGTAGTTAAAGAGCAATATAACTACTTATTTTTTTCTGGTTTTCAACTGTTATTTTATCTAAAAGAATCAAATTCTATTTAGTAGTTTTTAAAGGCAAAAGAAAAGGAGTAGCTTGTATTATTTAACAGTTCCATTCTGAAAATATTTTAAAACATTTTATTATTTAATCTTCAAAATAACTGTATAAAGTAAGTGTATTTTCATTTTACAAAAAAAAAAAAAAATAGTTGCGGTTCCAAGAACAGAAGTAGCTTAAAAAAAATCAAGAAATAATACATGATATATCTAGGATATAAATTCTGTTGGATGAACAAAGTCTATTCATTCAATTTCATGTCAACAAATTAATAAACAAATCCTTTAAGTAAAATATATCTCTTCTTTCCAAGATTTACAAGAATGTCATATATTCCAATATAAAAATACATGTCTATAAAGCAGATTAAAAAATGATTAGAGAAGGTGATATTTCTACATTGTGGGAAAGGTAAAAATGTGCACAGAAATCTTTAGCTTAAGACTAAAATGAAAAAAATCTGTTAATATTTCAACACATCATTCCCTTAATCTAGTTGCCTTCAGTGATGATGCTCTAATATATTTAATTCACTTTTTCTTTTAAATTGAAAAATAGAAAGAATAAAAAGTTTTAAATATTATAACACACTGAGATTCTTCTATTTCTTCTAGTATATATCAAAAAATATCAGAATATAAGGGTTAAAAGTACAATGCCTGTAAAATTAATTTGTATTATTAGGCGAGTTATGTTTTGGCTAAAACATTGAGTGATAATACGTGCAAAATAGTATCATAATGTTTATAGCAAGCAGAGTTAATCTTTGATACGAAGAGGGAAATGAGATTCCCAGATCAATTCCAAACTATTGTATTGTTTGAGTTCATTTCAAATGCTTCCTCTGGGACTTTTCAGATTGTGGGGTTCAGGGCAATTATGGTTTCAATACACATGGAAATTTTTAGGATATAATCATTAGTAAACATGACTTAAGTGATTTATCATGGTTAGGAAAAATAGTCATTGGAAAATTAAATAATGAAAATGTCATGTTTCTCTACCACTTAGTAACATGAATACAAATTAGAGAATTTGGAGGCAATTACATTCATGGATTAACAGTGAAGAAAGTCCACAGTATTATTTTAAAAATTGCCATAAATTGGATGAAGGAGTCAACAATCTACTTATTGAAATGAGTTCATTCACCAAATAAGTTGTGGCAATATATTTCTTCAAAATAATTTATTTGTATACAGCATATTATTTAATAACTGAGCAGAAAGGAGTATGACATCTTCCAATCATGCAGTATGTGGTTTCTGTACAATATGGATTATACGAACAGAATTGATTTATAGCAATCCAAAGTAAAAGGGGAAATATTGTAACAAGGAATGTTTGCTCCACTGGACAGAAGGTGTGAATATTTATGGATTTCTTTGAGAGAACTATTGTGTTGGATGATGTGTGTTTTATACTTTGGGGGAAAGGTAAGACCTCTCTATCATATCTTTCATTAAACTGCTTGATTTCCCAAAAGCTTGAGATAAACTTGGATATATAGACAGGTTTTTAACCATTTTTTTTTTTTGCTATAGTCTAATTTAAACTTATTTGACTTAAATGAAACCATTATTCACTGTAGCATGCATTCTAAAGTATTGAAGGAGTTCTATTTGGTTCAAATCAACCACTAGATTTACCTAAACTTAAGAAAGTGAAAGCGTTCTCAAAAGTCATATTGCCAGAGACTAAACTGTTAACTTCTATGTTAGCTGGCAAATCTTCTATTTTATTGTTCTCAGTGTTCTAGTCTATGATTGTGTAACTGCTTTCCTTCTGGAAGCTCTGTAAAAATAGATGCATATCTTAAAACATTGTCTAAGGAAGTAGGATTTTAAGTAAACAATACAGTAACTTGTCTTGAGGCTAACCAGAGTTTTCAAATATCAGAGAAACAACAAAAACAGTTGGATTGAATTTTTAGTCACTGCTTCTTTAAGTGAATCAGACAAAAATACCTAAATCTTTTAAAATATAGCTTATGTGAATTTCTCATAATTACTAAGGTTTAGAATTTTGTTTCCATATCTTGATTCTCCATGTAAGTGCTTCTAACACACAATTTTAGCTAATGGACAAAACATTTATGAGTGCATGGAATCACAAGCAAGTTAGTAAAAAACACAAAGCATTTTGAGACCAATTGAAATATAATAGATATATAGATAATGACACATTTCAACTGAGAGTTTGCAACAGTTATCTTCCAAGCAAAGTGTAAAGCTTGATTGAACAAAAGATAAAGTTAATACTATTTAATAAGAACAGACCATTATAGATCAGTGAAACTGCAAAACAGAATTATAAGACAAGGGGCAAGCCACATTATCTAAATTAACATTTTTTCCAGAATGAACAAGAAGGGCCACTGTAGGAAAGCAAGAGCTAAATAGTACGGCCTGCATTTATTCAACCTGAAGTAATTATTAATTTATGGTTGTCTGTGATTTTAATGAAAATGAAAGCTGTGAGGAAAGAATTGAAAGAGATAATGTGCCGTGAAATTGAGTTTCATTTATTTAGGGGCCACCTTTTCCCTTTTTGTTGTTGTTAAAGGGAAGAAAGTTAATGCAAGATGTCCACATTAAAATTTCACTAGGATTATGTAACCACTGAGTTAAATGGTAATCATTATCCTTGAGCAGAGTTAATGCAAAAGAAATTGAAGCCTGGATTTAGGGCCTACTGGCAAGGGCAAGAATAAAAAACCCCAAAGACCACAATTAATGCAAAAGTTATAATTACTGTCTTTATAAATATGATGAATCCAGTAGCTATTTCGTCAGACGTATTCTTACTGTCATCACAAAAGTGCCCCTTTTTGATGATGGCATTATTGGAAAGAATATATTTCAAGAATAAAGAGTCAGATACAGGAGGCAAAAAAAATCATCAAAATGCAATCGTCTTCTTCAAACTCAAACAAAATGTTTCTAAATAGTCATAAGAGTGACAAGCCTTCCACAGACTAACAGGCACGTCCAGTGTAATAGTGTGGAAAGAACTGCAGTTCATGCATTGCATTTTGTAGCTTCTCTCTACAAAAATAACTCTGTCTGCAGAAACATCTTCAAATGAGAAGTCAAGTGATCTAAATTATACTTACTAATTAAATATAGGAAAAGGTGCTCAATGATTTTTCAGGCTTTTTTTTTCATTTTATAAGAGAAAATTTTAGTTTCCGATATTTTAATTTCCAAGTTTTAGAATATAAGAAGAAAACAATTTAAAATTGAAATACAGTCAGAATTTATAAAAATCATAGAGGTTAGTTATCTTTGCTTTAGAAAAACTTAGGTGGAGTCCATGGAATGGAATATATATACAATATCACATTTTGTTCTGAAAATGTTTAAAAATATATTTTATCACACACATGGATTATGTTTTATGTTTCTAGGTTGAATAGAAATTTATCTATTAAAAATATGTTGAGTAGAGGTCATGTGGGAAAATCAGAATATCTATCCTCTACGAACTAAAATTTTAGTAGGGTAACACCTGCCTGACTTTCTTTTCTTCTCTCTTCCTCTCTCTCTCTTTCTCCCCCTACCACTCTCCCTTTTCTCCTCCCTTCACTTTTTTCCTTCCTTTTTTCCTTTCTCTGAATCAGCAAACAACTTTTGGGCATTTGCTATGTGCTTGGCATTGTGCTGGAGTATTGGGAATGCAGATTTAAATAAGCATAATCTCCACTATAAAGAAGACTACATGTGTACAAATGATTCAGTGTTGCATATGATGTTTCCACAAAAGAATAAAGATCTAAATGAAATTCAAATAGTGGAAAGCCTTGCCCTCTGAGGTAAGAAAGTATCCTTGTTAGTGTTAGCATTTGAAATGTACCTTGTAGCTACAGGGGGATAGAACAATTGGGAATGTTTGGAGAAGGCAATGTAGAGCAAATACTTACTGCTACATGAGAGAACTGGAATTCTGATTAGTATCATCCAGGGACTACCAGAGACCTAAGATATAAGGAGCAATGCTCAGAAGAGTGTAAGAAAATATAGTAAGACCTGAAGCCTAGAATTCAAGAAATAGTTTGAAGGCTCACCATTCTCATACCTGAGATCAGTCAGATTTAAGGCCACAGGGAAGGTGGGCATGGATAGAGATGAAATAAAATGTATCTCTTTGATAAAGAACAAAATTTTAGTTTTTTTTTCTTTTATGGTTTCTACAAATTATCCACTGAGACTGAAGTACAAGCAAGCAGAGTGGAAGTAAAAGCTGTAAATATATTTTACTCTGTAAGGCAAAGACAACTCTCATTCCTTACGTGGCCCTGGAAGGACTAAAATAGCAGAAATTATGAAGAGTCGTCTTGAACTCAAAGATCCAAAGCATCTGGATACCCATTTGGTGTGCCAACTCAGAAAAAAAAAGTTAGATTGTATTAATATGTCCTTTCTAGCCAATTCTACATGTATGATACAAATTTGAACAACTACTTATATAAGATTGATATTTAAAATCCTGTAAGGATCTGAGATATTTAGCCAAACGCTGAATATCACTCCAACTTTTCCAAAGTTTCAGGCATTCGAATCTCCTGAATTAGTAACTTCCCAACCCAGAGGAGAATTGCCATATTTGATACAATGCAAGAAGTAGATGACAGCCTATTTGAATGGCAAGTATTCAATTGCATGCTTAGGTAAAACAAAAAGAAACAGAATCTCCCTCTTAAAATAATAAATTGGTTTTATAATTCCACTCAAATTGGTCTTAACTATAAAGTACATTGATTAAGATACAAAATTAAACAAATTCAAATGCAGAAACTTTGCAGAAGTGACGTGGAAAACCTTACAATCTGCTCCCAAACTGCTCTCATTTTCCCATTATGCCTTCTTGTTGCCTGGTGACTTATCTCATTACTAAAAAGAACAGCTCATGACTTCCTGAACAAACAATGCAATTTGAACCATATCTTCCTGCAAATTCTTGCACTGAATACTCTTTGTCTGCTCCCTACTCATCCTGAAAATGTGGACTTTCTTCATATCTTCTCTCAAACTAGAAACTCTATCTCTGTACCTTATTCTTCACATTTTTACAAATGTAACTCTATTACTTAGTGCTCAAGTTAGTGTTTTCTATAGTCCTTCAGTGTTTCCACCATGCTTAATTAATTTTAGAATGCTGGCACATTTTATCATTTAAATAGGCATGAGAAAAAAATCTGGTTGAGTGTTGAAAACTAAAGAAGCCATGCCATGAAAGAAATTTTGAGGCTTATGACTCCTACTGCCCAGATAATTCTAAGGATGTGGAACACTCATGACTTAAAATAAACGTTTAGAGTCGTCATTATTCCCTTCTTTCTTTCTTTTTTTTTTTCTTTTTTCAGACAGAGTCTTGCTCTGTCACCCAGGCTGGAGTGCAGTGGCACGATCTCAGCTCACCACAAATTCCACCTCCCGGGTTCAAGCAATTCTCTGCCTCAGCCTCCTGAGTAGTTGGGATTACAGGCGCCCGCCACCATGCCCAGCTCGTTTTCATGTTTTTAGTAGAAACGGGATTTCACCATCTTGGCCAGGATGGTCTTGAACTCCTGACCTCGAAATCCACCCGCCTCGACCTCCCAAAGTACTGGGATTACAGGCGTAAGCCACCGCTCCTGGCCAGTTGTCATTCTTTCTATGAAGACTAAGTGTCTTTGCCCTAAGTTTCTATGTGAGCAATTTAGGTTGGGAAGGGTAAATATGTTTTAACAGGAAGACATTCAGGAAAATGTGTGTCTGTCCACTGTTATTTCTGTTATTCCTCTAAGTTTCATTAAAAGAACAGTTGAAAATAAAAAGAACAAACTTTTCAATAGAAAGTAATTACAGAAAAATAGTATTAGCGAAGATGGTTTAAAATATGTGTTGGAAAATTATAGAATTGATTCATACTGCTCTCATGGATTCTTCTCAAAATGCTTTCTTCTTGAGAAAGAAATAATGAGCC
Organism: Pongo abelii; assembly: GCF_028885655.2. NCBI lineage: Eukaryota > Metazoa > Chordata > Mammalia > Primates > Hominidae > Pongo > Pongo abelii. The sequence continues at coordinate 76,908,338 of NC_071999.2, read as the reverse complement.
TATGTTGTTATATCTTCAATGAGTCATATACTAATACCAATTTAATTTCTGTATTCACACAATGATGAATGAGAAAGAATTTCTTGGACTGTTAGATATTTGAACCCAAGAGAAGATCTTCTTCATATTTTTAAGTCAAAGTGCAGAAATCTCATATATCTGCAGAGACCAGAAAAATGTAGTTCATGACAATAGTTTTTAATCTCTGTATTGCGTTATGAATACTTTCAAATGAATTTCCCCTCTGGAATTGTCTACCTGCAAGAGTTCAAACACCTCTTTAAGCAAAGTGGCAATAAAAAGCTTTAATAAGTGCAAGCCTTGCTGAGTGAGGAATCATTAGTGTAGAGGTGCAGAAAAACACACTTTCTTATTTGTAGAAAAGTGTTAGGAAAGCAGAGTGTAGAAATAAGAGTCATCAAAATGCAAATATAATAAGCTATTTAAATAAACAAACCTCACGGTAATATTGTGCACTAAATCTTCTTTTCCTTAGCCTGCCCCAGAAGAAAATTGTCATTTATTTTCCTATCTCAATCTCAATTTTTGTTTACTTTAGGCCCTGTTAGAATACCTTAGCAAGGTTCACATGTGAGTAAACTGCAGAGTTTGATCCTCTGTTGATGATATTTTTTCTTTAACTTCTGTTATAGATGTCTGTTTAAAAAGTGGAGCAGGAATTTCACTGCTACTATTGGACTTCTTAGTAGTACTCTTTTCTTACAAAGTCCTAGAGCAAAAGACAAATGGAATACTTGAAACTCAAAAGTTTAACTAAGAAAATTAATTTTACTAGCTACCCAGGTCAGAGGTCTGAAAAACATATTGAAAGGGTCGCTCTAAATCATTCTAGATACAATAAAATATAAAGATTTCTCTAATCAAACAACTAGCAATACTTTGCCACCCTAGTAATATCAATAAATTCTTGATTTTATATAAGTGATAGATACACAGGAAAAGGTGCTGAAGTCATAGTCTCTATATGTGGCTATCAGAAATCCAGTTAGGAAATCTTGTTTTCTAAAGACCTTATCACAAAAAGATATTAAGTGATGCTGGTCATAATGGTGAGGACAACCATAATATCCAAAATAGAGAGGTATCACTGGTTCCATCAAAGCAAGGGATTGAAATATCTAAAAGAATTCAATGGCATTGAAAAAAGGCTTGAAAGTTGTTTTTAAAGGTTTTATTTGCCACTGAAATGTAGGTGTCAGGGTATATTAGGAGTTAATTTAAGACAAAAGCTGAAATAGAAAATACATAGCTGAGAGGAATTAATATTTATGCATATAACTCATGGAAATACATAAGTATTTTCTTAGAACTAAATGATAATTTCCTATCGCTTGATTTGAAAATTACAATATTCTTCATTTTTGTAGATAAAATATGGTTAAGAGATGGGACAGACAGGTATATTGAAGTCTGCAAGAGACACAATTCTTGATCTCTATGATTTTGATGGTATACATTTATGTTCTCTTTCACATTAGAGTATAACATTATGAAAACCAAAATCATTTGATTTAAATTTATTTTTTCTGGTTAGCCATTGATCATCACCATTTGAAGGTCTAAAACATTGTAAATCTTGTTAAAGAGACCAGAACCTGGAGCGTGTTTGGACAAATACAATTTAACAACCATTTCTGAAAAGCTGAGGGTTCATCTCCTGCTGATTGTGGGATAGTCCTATCTTTCATAATTATTGTTATAACTGTCATCTGTTGAGTACTCACTGTGTCAGACATGGTACAAAGCACTTTTTGTTCTCAGAAGAATACTCTGCTGTAGGTATCATGATTACTTTTTCCAGTTTACAAAAGAAGATACTGAGATTTGGAATATTTTAAAATGTGTGTTATGTCATGTCAAATTTATTAGGATGCGAGCCTGTGGTGTCTGGTGTAAAATCCAACTCAACAAGAACTCTAAAGTAATTGCTACGAAAAACAAATCTAAAAACAAGGAAATTTTTAACAATAGCATTACCAAATATATTTAAGCAGAAATTAAATTATAAAGTATTAAAAATGAACAAAACATATTGGTAATTCTGTCTCCTAGAAATTGAATTTAACTGTAAATACAAGATCTGAAAAACAGTGGCTGAAACAAGATAGGGCTCTATTTTTTCTTTAATAAAATAAGTCCAGAGGTAGACAATCTGGAACTGATATGGAGGCTCTTGTGGATGAGCTTCATAAATATTCTGAGATCCTTCAGTCTTTTTTCTCCCTCATGTTTGAAGCCTGGCTTTCATACTCAAACTGTGGTTACAAGATGGCTGCTAAACCCAAGCAGTTACATCCATGTCCCCAGACAAGAAGAAGGATTAAAACAAAAAAGAAATAGATGGACTAAAACTTTCTGCCAGTTGAGTCAGATTCTTTGATGAGGAGTGATCCTGGAAACCCCAACTAAAAATTCTACTGATGTTATACAAGAAAGAAGTTAGTCACATGATCACTCTTATATATAATGATGCATGTCACATAAAAATCTTTCAGGTGAGCACATTGCTATTTACTTCTCTCAAAAAAGTATACCGCCAAAGAAGGAAGAGTGAATGTTTACTTTGTACATAAGTAACAGGCTCTACAGACCCTTCCCAATGACTCAATCCTAAACTTACAGAAATTGTGTTTAAAAAATGGTATGTACATATGTATGCATACATGTATATTTTTGTGTTTCATGGCTTTTGTTTCTCCATAGGCAAAAGCCAGCAAAATTTTATATTTTCTTTTGGTTCAAATACAATGAAAGAATTATAATGGAATCTCTTTCTAATAAAAAAAAGTCTCTAAGGACTATCTCATGTGCTGATAAAGGAAACTCACCTCAGTAGCCACCAATTCTTGATTTCTCCAGCAAAACCCTTTTCTGACAGTCTGGGAAGTCAGGAAAACATTGGTAGGTAAGTGTTGATTAAAAGTGGAATCACAGACAAAAGGACATACTAGTCTTCTTATTTTATTATTATTTTCAAAATGTGCTGAAGGGAGTGCTACATTCTGATAGAATGAATACATTCAATTTATAGTAAACACATTATTCTATCTCTGAATGAAATTGTCATTCTAATTTTATCAATGCATACAGATTTAACTATTTCATGTCACTTCTGGTTCTTTGGTTTTTAGGAGAAGTTAAATTTGGATAACTGAGAAAAACAAAAATTTATGAGAAAGCTATGAGCATGAGCTAAGGAAAAGAGGAGGAGGAAGGTTTCGAAAGAGGCAAAATCGGGGCCACTATAGGATTCTCAAGTTCATGGAAGAAGGAGCTGAGGAGTAGTTAAAAGTAAACCATTTCCAGGGTGTCCTGCTTTATAATCCCATGTGGAAAGTTCCATCCTGGCCAGAGAAATGTCAATGATTTATTGAGCACCGCTCTCTGGTGGGGGTAGCCACTTGGATTTGACTGAAACCTATGCAAGAAGGGTACTTCTCCAAAACATACTCAATGCTTTTACCACAATTCAATGTGGTAAAAACAATACATGTTCAGAATAGCTTCTGAGGGTTTTTATTTTTTCCTAAGGTAGCATACTATGCTTTTAGTGTTTCAAAAGTATGAATATCACGAATATATGAAAACACTTAGGTCCATTGTAAAAGAATATGTTGTCCTTACAACTTCCTTTAATGTTTAAATGCCAGGTGCTAGGGAAAACTTTTATTTGTCTTATTCTATCAAGAAGAAGGTCACATTTTTATGACCATTGATGTCACCCTGTTTTCCATCTTATTCCTTGTATATTTTCAGGCACTGTGGCCAAAAATGAAAAGCACTTCCCTTTGTTTTCCTACGGGATCCCATAGCATTCTTATACTACAATAGTGGCCAAGGATCCAAATGACTTTTTCCTACTGTTAATCTGGCACCGAAAACTATTTCATTTCTACAGAAGCAATTGCAATCTAAATTGCTTTTTGATCCATAGATACATTTATTTTCCTGTTTTTTTCTTCTTGCTATTGTTTTAGTTTTTGTCTGAAAACACAAAAGTAATACGGATTTTAAAATTCACCTCTGAAGAGAGGGCACGCAAATATGCTTTTTGTATAAACTGGGTTAACATTTACATTTACAAGTCAATTCTTTCATATAGGTTTTCTATTTCAGCCAGAAATGATAAGCAGAAACCCACAATATGACCTAAACAATATCACCAACATCACACTTTTTGTTATTCCGTGTAATTTTTATTTTAAGTCAATACACAGAACCTGATATTTTAAAGAGCAGTCTCGGGTTTTTTTCAACTGCTTCAGGATACATTTTTATAGATGAAGATTTGATAGCTTCGTAGACTAGTATTACAAACTTGTGAAAAATCACAAGGAAAGCCCGAAAGGTAAAATAACTCTCAGTGACTTAGCTGCACTGGTAGCGAGCAGTAGCTGTTGACCTTGGACCTAGATCATGCTAAAGAACCAGTGGTTGTTAGAAAAAATAAATTAAGGAGATGTATGAAATCTATTTATAGGTAAAGGCACAGATGACCAGGGCCTGAAATACATTGGTCACATTTCTCAGTGTTAATATCTTTGCTGTGATAAGTTTTTTTTTCAGGATGTAAATTCTGCTAGTATGATCTCTGTAGAACCTCATAGCACAGCTAATGAAGAGCTCCTTTAGATGTGTATTTTCTTTCCACTTATCCAAATTATATCATGTAAACTCCAAGCTATCAGGAAAATTAGCTGAAGTAAATAAAACATACTGTCTGCTAAAATACTTTTTGTATTCTCTCTTTAGTCTTAAAAATATTTAAATTCATGATAAAATAATATCTTTTGCAGATATTTATGAAAATGAAGACAAGCAAATTCCTTTCATGGTCAGATAGACGATTATAAAAACAAGACTAAATTCAAACAAATATGGTTAGCTGGATCACAGTTTGAGTGAGGTCATAACCCTGAACAATTTTCTTAGATAATAAGGGCTGAGCATTCTTTACAAAAGGTCACAGTTTATAAGAACAATAACCTACAATAAAATTGTATATATATGACCTTCTTTGTTGGTATAAAAGCAGAATTAGTTCATGATTGGCCCATGAGCTTCGAGAAGGTACAAAGCAGAACATGAGAATGTTGGTGTGCTAGGTGTAAGCCTGGATGATTTGAACAGAAGAAGAGGTCCCTGGTAGGGTAATAATAAATATTTGTGTTAGGTCATGAAAAGGGTAAGTGTCCCTTCTCACTTACCCTTTTCTAGCTGATAACTAAATTATTCTCACACCCTTAGTTTGGAAGGACAATTTCTGGAGAAGTAAAATCACACCAATTCCCTGAGATGGATCTGTTTTCTGAATAAATGCTGTTATTGTCTGTTACTCTCTTATTCAATTTTTTCTAAGATTCAGTATTTACTGTTGACTGTCTCCATAATTTTCAATTTAAGCACTGTCTCTCTTCTCCTCTCTCCACACCGCCACCCACCCCCCGTATATGTGTGTGTGTGTTTAATGTGTGTGTGAATGTTTATATTTAAGGCCTCAGTGAAGTGCCCAAGTCGAGTCACCAGAGCCACATTTTACTTTTGTCAGAAGTGGTGTAGGACCTTGAAGAGCATGTTGAAAATGGTGTAGATAGAGAAGCTCCCTGTGTAGATTAATTCAGTGCACAGCTGGGGCTGGGAGGGCAAGCCCATTCTAGGGAATGAAGAATGGCCGATCAGGGGTGGAGCTGCCCGCCTCCCTCTCCACAATGTACTAATCCTCAATTTGGCACTGCTTTAAAAGAAAAGAAATCTAAATTGAGGCCAGCTGATTTCTTACTGAATCAGCCAGCTGGATGTGGAGCCAATTTCCGCAGCTTCCACACTGTGGTAGCCAGGAAATATTTTAATTGAAAGAACTCTATGTTGACAAATACCAAAGACAACCTATTTATAACTTTTAACCAATATTTATGGAATTCCCTGATTTAATAACACACTCCTTTAAACTCAATTACAAACTAGAATAATTGTTAGTCTAGAACCAAAGCTAAATGATGTGCAAACAAAATACAACAAAAGTAAAGAAAAAGGAAAGAAGAACTAGTGAATGATGTACACAAATCCACAGGCATGTGTAATTGAGGTTGATAATATACATATATTCAGCAAAAGTAGTTTCAAGTCACAAGTCAGTGTGATTTTTAAAACACTTATAGTTTAGAAGATTTCATATTATACAACCAGTGAAGGTATCTTTTTAAGCACTTATAGTTTTAACAGCTAGGTATAAATAAGCATATTAGGTAGAGGTTTTTTGTTTTTTCTTTTTTGTTTTGCTAGCCTATCTGAATGATTTCTTATTTCTTCCTTCTTTAAAGTGAAATTAGCTGTGCTTTAAATGACCCTAAAACAAAAACAAAATCCAATAGAAACTTTCTCTCTTCCTTAACATCAGTAATTAAAAGTGCTTAATTATATGGATGACATAATGTTATAAACTTTTAAATATATACTCTCCTTTTAAAAAATTGTGATGAAGTTTATTGACCTTGCATCATAATTAAAACTATTCAGTTTTGTAGTTGTTTTCCCATGAGTGATTTTTTAACGTTTGAAAGCAGTGCTTTGTCCTGATAAGTTATCTCTTCTTTGTATATTTTTTTCTTAAATAACTCAACTTTTTACAATGTTTAATGTAGTGCATGTAGTGACTTGTTTTTTTTCTTATAATCGGAGATATTATCATAAAACTACTTTTACTCACCCAAGGAGAAGTGATGAATTAGAGAGTAAGAATGGTTGGCAACATGGTTCATTTCATATTAAAATGGTAGCAAAGTGTAAAATTGATGATTTATGCAGTTCTATTTACCTGCGAATCACATATAAAATCACACAATTATATTGGATTTGGGAAGATATTATTATCAAATTCATCTGCTTTGGAAAAGCTACTGTTGTTTTCTCCATTACTGTTACTGGTGATGGAGAATTATCAAATGTGGTAATGCTGATAGCTGTGGTGTGCTGTAAGGCAGCTCTCCCTAGTGGACACTGCTATACCCATGCTCAGTCTATGCCTCAAAAGTGAAGAATGTCCCCAAGAATTTTTTGAGTATAATTATAGATAAATAAATATTAAAGTATTAGGTATAGTGTATATGCATTTAAAATATTGTTATCTCAAATGAAAAATTTGTTTTGTGGTAGGAATATTAAAATTCAATGTTTATACATCTCTCAAAATAGAGAAAGTGTGGACATCATGACCCTCCAATTTAGTTATTTATTGAAGTAAATAATAAAAAGTGACAAGAGAAACATTTTACGTTATTGTAGGAGAGATGAGAGGAATGTTGACCTTCGTGAAATCTGGAGTAAAAACATTAGCAAGTAAAACACAAGTGTAAATTTAAAAAGAAAATGTTGGAGAACTGTTGGGAACTCTTTAATCATAGAAGAATGTGCCTGCCACAGAATTTCATAAGTAATTTTACTGGAGAAAAAGATGCACCTCCTTACTCATTATCCATTCTTATGAAATGTTCATCCACGTGCACAATGATGCGTTTGTAGGCTTACACCCTCTTTGAAAAAAATGGCATTTTGCATTTAAATTGCTCTTCCATTTCTAAAGTAGCTGTAAGGAGGACAGTGTGAGCCTCAAAAGAATAATATGTAATAAAAATAGCTAAAACAACATTGAACATAGTTTGAAACAATGCACTGTGTTTTAATTTATAATAATTAATTTATTAGATTGTTTTATTTTGATTCCATAAAGTTATGGACAATAATTATAGGGGGAACAACCTCTCATATAGTACTCAAGGCAAAGTGATAGATATTGGTCTACTGTCTCTGGGAGTATAGTCACCAAGAAAAAGGCCCATTAAGTACATAATCTATATCCATTTATGGATATTCACAACTTCTCATTTAAAAAGTAAGAAAAAAAAGACAGACATAAAAGTAGAATTACTCAATCTGCAACCCTCAACACCCATCTAATTGTTTTTCATTCCCGAAAACCTTAACCTTTGTTCTAAAAAAGCATGTAGAAAGGAATTACCCAGCTTTGTTTCTACGTCATTGTTAAGGGAAGTGAGATGGTGTTCTTAATATTATTTTAGGAAAGTAGGAGCTCCATCAGCCCTTAGGACTATCAAATAGGGTTCAAACAGCAGAGTATATATGCTTATTGACTGGTGGACCATTTGACCAAATCTATGAATAAGTAAACAGTATGTAAAGAAAGGAGAAATTCCATTTCCCAATCCACCTCTGCCTCTATGTAGGTTTTTTTTTTTTTTTTTTTTTTGGATCAGTTTCAATTAAAGAAGAGATTAGAAGAACAAGATCAGGATTAAAGATGTAGCCTCTCTTTCAAAGTAACATGGAGGCCTCCAATTAGCATATCATTAAAAAAACAGGAAACATAGTATTCACATTGTGAAAATGCTCATTATTTAAAATTTGGGGCCAACAAATGTTTACTAAAAAAGAAGATACAGAGAGAGAGGAAAGGTAGAGGAGGGAGGGGAAAAAATAGAAATATTTTCGGAAGAGGAAACCAGCACTCACTGGCCTGCCGTGGATTAGCTAAGATCTAAACCTTCCACAGATTTCTGAGGTGGTAATTCTCATATGGAGAAATTGAGAAAGGAAACAAAGCAGTTTCCTTATCACTTAGAAAGACTCAGGTGACTGGGGTGTGGGCACTACTTAAAAAGGGATTTTTTTTTTCTCTATCTACATGGGCTAAAAGGGCACATCTGCAAAATAGCTACATGAAAGCAGAATGTGTTCCAGTGTATACATGAGCAGGAAAATACATAATGCACTAGATAGGCACATTAGAAAAATAATTGTTACTGCTCCTGTGAGAAGACTTCTCTATCCTGTGTTTATTCCAAACTCTCCTTTTCAGAGGGCAGGTTGGGGTTAAAAAAGAATCATTGATGTTACATATGAGTATGAAGTCTTGGGTTTCTCACTTTCTCCTGTACTTTACTTTGTATGAGGTTAAAAAATTAGCATTTTATCATCATATTAAACTTTATTATCAATGTGTATTTCCTGATTTAATTTTTAATGATTTTGAATATGAGAAGTAATGCAAGTGAGCTTTACTTTATATTTGTTATACATACAGATTAGCTATTATTGAATAATTTTCTTTATTGTCATTGTCAGAAAATTTAGAATTGTTCAGTAATTTCTTGATATTACATTTACTAACTATATTAACATGTTTTTCCCAACTTTTAAAAAATAGTACTTGAATTGCAAGTATAAGAACATGGCATACCTTCAAAGTAACTACTTACACGACTATGATTATACTCTTCACATTTAATATTTTAACCTGTTGTCTAAGTGTTTTTCAAGGCTATCATTTTATTCAATAATACAACTACTTCCTTCAGAAGTGCTAGATTTGGTAGTGATTTCTATATATCTATATTATTGTAATACGAGAAATTGTAGCATTTCTTATTTTTTCAGAAATGCACATTTCATTTCTTATAAGTACTATTTACAACAGTAGGCATATGATGATCTTTAATAATATTGGTATTATGCAGGTTCAATTATCTGTGTTAAATATGGCAGCAATAGAACCAAAACTCTTCAACCACAGAGGAGTAACTCTTCTTGTCACTAAAAAAAAAAAACAAAAAAAACCTGCCTGATAAACTACAGTGCTACATTTTTTTTTTATTTTTATTTTTTTCTGAGATGGAGTCTCGCTCTGTCGCCCAGGCCAGAGTGCAGTGGCGTGATCTCGGCTCACTGCAAGCTCCGCCTCCCGGGTTCACGCCATTCTCCTGCCTCAGCCTCCCGAGTAGCTGGGACTACAGGCACCCGCCAAAGCGCCCGGCTAATTTTTTGTATTTTTAGTAGAGATGGGGTTTCACCGTGTTATCCAGGATGGTCTCGATCTCCTGACATCGTGATTCGCCCGCCTCGGCCTCCCACAGTGCTGGAATTACAGGCGTGGGCCACTGCGCCCGGCCCTACAGTGCTACATTTTTATTCCTGTGAAGAAATTTCCAGGTGTTCCTAAATGAGCTGTATCCTTTCTCAAACAGTGAAGAGCAACATGCTGTATAATATGAGGTAGTGAAGCCCAGTAATAGCAAATATTATAAATATTACTAAGTATAGATGATTGCTAATTGATTAATAAAAATATATCTAGCAATTGTTGTAAGCAAGTATTATTTTTAGATATGAGTCCAAAAGTTCATTTGACATTATTTAAAGGTAATATAGTGTTTCTGTTTTAATATTTTCTAAATGTCTTAAAGTCTTTCCATACTATCGCACAAAAATTTTCAGAAAGATAATTTAAATAGCCCTTAAGACCATGAAATTATTGAATGAATAACTTTGTTTTGACTATTAGTGACACTGGCCCTTTAAAGGGCAATAACACATAATCAGCCATTCCTTGACCATTCAAATAGAAATCTAAGTACGTTTTACAGTTGAATAGTTGCATTGCAATGTGAAATGGGGTGTATCAACAGAAATAACCCTTTTCATTTTACCTAATCCCAGGAAATAAAAGCTTTAGCTAATAATAACCCATCCTTACATTAGAAATGTAATTCTAGTAACGGAAAAATCTGAAATAGCTGACCACATACCATTCATCATAGAATGTCAAACAGCCATCAGTTCGAGAATAGAATCAAGTTGCCAAACTAGTAGATATGAAAGTACTTTATTTGCAGATCCTCTGTGAGAAGAAAACAACAGTGGAGGACTCCCTATCCCACCGGCTTTGAAGTGTTGGCATTGGTGTTGGAGTCAGAAATACCAAGCACTCAAATGTATATTGGATTTCTTCCATTTATCATTTTAAAATACTTTATCTGACACATATGTTTTGTAATCCAGCTGAATTAAAGGAGCTTCCATACAGAAACATAAAAAACACATATTAAAAATTGTCAGCCAACTTTGAACAAGGTGATTCCTGTATAACTTGAGAAAACAAATTTGCTGAAATAGCAACTATAACCACCTTTCATCTCATTCGCAAAAGGCTCAAGATTAAACCACTGAACAGTAGACTATTTGATTTTTTAATATATTTAAGTACTATTATTAATAGTTTCTATGACATTGTTTTAAGCATTTGATTTTATATGTGTGTGTGTTCTAATGACTGCATGTGTGTGTGTGTATGCATGCCAATTTATTGCTTTCAATTTACTGTGCTTTAAAATAAACATGCTGACCTGCACCCATTCAATTTCCATAAAGCAGTAAGTTAATACAAATTTGTAGAAGTAACAAAAGGGTATAATACGAGATGTTACTAAGGTTTTCCACTTTAAAATAAGATTTATAGATTACAATTTTACACACATACACAAGAAACAATTTAAGTAAGTATGAAGGAAGGTAAACAATTAAGACATTACCTACTGATTGGTAGCCTTGCCCGTATCTCTATTTTTGTCTTAATCTATCTCCTCCCACATGCTGACTTCTACATTTTTTTGCTTTTTTTAGAAAATGCTTTTTGCATTTTAAAATGTATCTATAAATAATGTGGTTTAATTTTTGCTTCTTTTCAGAATCTGTAAAAAAAATGAGTCACAATTTAATTACTTCTTGTTTCCTGTTTTCCCTTTTGAAATTATGTTTGTAAGATTCATCAATATTATTGGATATAGCTCTAGCTGATCATTTTACGTTGTTGTATATGTAACTCAATTTAGTTATTTATTCCTCTGTTGATAGCCATTTAAGTTTTTTCCAGTTTCTTTAACTGGAAATTGTTTCTTTAACTATTCTTATAGATGTATCCTAGAACCTGTAAGATGTATTTATCATGGTGACATATTTGAGAGTGCAATTAGTTAGGACATCTCAGCATGCGTAGTTCTTCAATATTGGAATAAAGCACAGATTTTAAAGTAGTTGTGACAATTTTCATCCTTACTAGCAATATGAGTTCCTGAGATCAAAGTTTTGACAAATGCATAAACCTGTGTAACTCAATGTCTAGATTTTGAAATCTAGAAATCTAGAAATCTTTGTCATCATTCCAGAAAGTTTCCTCATGCCGTTTCCCAGTTGATGTTTAGTTCCACCTCAACAGAAGCATCCACTAATATGAATTTTCTTCACCGTAGATTAGCTGTTTCTTCTCTAGAAATTTATATGAGAAATTCTACAGTATATATTATTTTAGGCAAAGATATTTTTCTTTCTTTTACCTGGAATAATCAGTCATTTGGAGATTCATCCAAATATTGTATGTATTAGAAGTTTGGTGATTTTTATTGACAAATAATATTCCATTGTATGGATATACAAATATTTGATTATCCACTCTCCTCTTGAGTGGCAACAGGGCTCTTCTTAGTTCTGGAGCATTAGGAATAAAGTTACTGTTAACATTCTTGGTCAAGTCTTTTGTTTCTAATGTATGTTGCATTATTTTTTTCTTAGAGACCTAGATGTGAAGTTGTTGGATCATAGGGTATATACATATTTACCTTTCAAAAAAGCACTTCCAGACATTTTACATAGTGTTAGTACCTCTTTACTCCTGTCAGTAAAGTATGAAATTTTGTATTACTCTATGTTCTTGCCAAATGTTAGTGTTGACAATCTTTTAATTTTAGCCATTCTGATTGGTGTGTTGTGGTAACTCATAGATATTAGAATTTGCAATTCGCTGATGGCCAATCATTTGACTACTGTTTATGCAATTACTAGCTATTGTGCTTTTTATTTTGTGAAGTACACAAGCAGTTATTTTGGCCAGATTTTTTAAAAAGTGGGTCATCTATCTTCTTATTTCTAGTTATAGAAATTCTTTATATATCCAAGATAGGAATCCTTAGTCAGACACCTATCTTGCAAATATTTTTTTCCCAGACTATGAATTTTGTCTTGATTTTCTGAATGATGTTGTTTTAGTGTGCAGAGCTTTAAATATTTTTCCATTTAAAAAGAAACTGGGGTGAAACTTACATAATAAAATTACACATTTAAAATGGACAATTTGTTTGCATCCAGTGGCATTCAGTCCATTCAGAATGTTGCACGGTGACCACTTTTATCTAATTCCTATAGCCTAAAACAACAACAACAACAAAATCCTTTTCCTATTAAGCAGTTATTACCTATTACCATTTCTCTTCAGCCACTGGCAACCATTCATCTGTTTTTTTTTTAATCTCTGAAGACTTACCTATTCTAACTATGCAGGCATAAAAAAGAACGTGTCCTTCGCAGGAACGTGGATGGAGCTGGAGGCCATTATCCTTAGCAAACCAACACAGCAACAGAAAACCAAATACTGCATGTTCTCACTTAAATGTATAAGCTAAATGATAAGAACGCATGAGCACATAGAGAAGAACGACAGACACGGGGGCCTATCGAAGGCTGGAGGGTGGGAAAAGAGAAAGAATAAGGGAAGATAACTAATGGATACTAAGCTTAGTACCTCGGTGACAAAATAATCTGTACAACAAACCCCCATGACACAAGTTTACCCATATAATAAATCTGCACATGTACCCCCGAATTTAAAGGTTAAAATAAAAGACTTAACCTATTCTAGATACTTAATATAAATGTAACATGCAAAATAGTTGCCCTTTTGTCTCTGACTTCTTTCACTTAGCAAAATGTTTTCAAGTTTCATCCAGTAGCATGTATCAGCACCACATTTTTATGGCTGAGTAATATTCCATTGTGTGTATATATCATATTTTGTTTGTGAACAAAATCTGCTGATGGACACTTGGGTTGCTTCCACCTTTTAACTATTGTGGTTAGAAGCCTTTAATTTGGATAAAGCTGAATTTTAATTTTCAGTGATGATCATTGTGTTCTGTTTCTTTTCTAAAAATTATTAGAGTGCCCCAAGAAAGTAAAATTCCTTTTCTTACATTTTCTTTAAGCATTTTATCGTTTTCCTTTCAAAGTTAGGCCTAGAATCCATCTCAAATCAATGTTTATGTCCTGTGTGAAATAAGAATCAAGGTTTTTCCTCCTCCTCCTCTTCTTTTTCCTCCTTTTCCTTCTCTATATTCCAATTTTTCCAGACCCACTTTTGGAAAAGACTTTTCTTGCCCTTTGGGATGACCTTGGTTTTTTTGTCAGTAATCAAATATGAATCTACTTTTGGTCTGTCAATATCATTTCAATGCTCTACTCATTAATTTTAATTCCCACATTATATTGTCTTGATTACTATAGCATCCTAACAAAACAGGTAGTATAACATTTCAACTTTATTCTTTCATTAAACATTGCTCTATTGTATACTTTTTGAATTCCATATAATTTTTAGAATCAGCTGGTCAATTTCTCCAACAATGTCTGGTCTGATAATGGTTGAGATAAAATGAAATCAATATGTCAGTCTGTAGAGAACTGATTTTTTACAACATAAAGCCTTTTAATTCATAAACTGAGTATATATTTACATATATTTAGTTTTACTTTACTTGCAGCAAAGTATTGTAGTTTTAATGTAGAATTCTTGAATATCTTTTGTTAAATTGTTTTCTTTTTCTTCATGTTTTTGAATACAAATGTAAATAAACTTTAAAAAAATTGTGCTTTTTTGAATATTTTGATGGTACTATATAGGAATACAACTGGATTTTGTTACCTTGAGTATTAAAACTTTGCTAAATTTGCTTATTTTATTAACAATTCTTTTACAGATTTCCTAGGATTTTCTTTTTTTTTTTTTTAAATATAGGTAAAATTTTATTTATTTCTAAATGCCAGTTGTCCATAAATCATTTATTGCATTTTCCTGTCTTGATGTGAAATGTTCCTAAATTTTTTTTTTTTCCTTTATTGTTATTATTATTATACTTTAGACTCTATGGTACCTGTGCACAACGTGCAGGTAAGTTACATATGTATACATGTGCCATGCTGGTGCGCTGCACCCACCAACTCGTCATCTAGCATTAGGTATATCTCCCAATGCTATCCCTCCCTCTTCCCCCCACCCCACAACAGTCCCCGAAGTGTGATGTTCCCCTTCCTGTGTCCATGTGTTCTCATTGTTCAATTCCCACCTATGAGTGAGAATATGCGGTGTTTGGTTTTTTGTTCTTGCGATAGTTTACTGAGAATGATGATTTCCAATTTCATCCATGTCCCTACAAAGGACATGAACTCATCATTTTTTATGGCTGCATAGTATTCCATGGTGTATATGTGGCACATTTTCTTAATCCAGTCTATCATTGTTGGACATTTGGGTTGGTTCCAAGTCTTTGCTATTGTGAATAATGCTGCAATAAACATACGTGTGCATGTGTCTTTATAGCAGCATGATTTATAGTCCTTTGGGTATATACCCAGTAATGGGATGGCTGGGTCAAATGGAATTTCTAGTTCTAGATCCCTGAGGAATCGCCACACTGACTTCCACAAGGGTTGAACTAGTTTACAGTCCCACCAACAGTGTAAAAGTGTTCCTATTTCTCCACATCCTCTCCAGCACCTGTTGTTTCCTGACTTTTTAATGATTGCCATTCTAACTGGTGTGAGATGGTATCCCATTGTGGTTTTGATTTGCATTTCTCTGATGGCCAGTGATGGTGAGCATTTTTTCATATGTTTTTTGGCTGCATAAATGTCTTCTTTTGAGAAGTGTCTGTTCATGTCCTTCGCCCACTTTTTGATGGGGTTGTTTGTTTTTTTCTTGTAAATTTGTTGGAGTTCATTGTAGATTCTGGATATTAGCCCTTTGTCAGATGAGTAGGTTGAGAAAATTTTCTCCCATTTTGTAGGTTGCCTGTTCACTATGATGGTAGTTTCCTTTGCTGTGCAGAAGCTCTTTAGTTTAATGAGATTCCAGTTGTCAATTTTGGCTTTTGTTGCCATTGCTTTTGGTGTTTTAGACATGAAGTCCTTGCCCATGCCTATGTCCTGAATGGTAATGCCTAGGTTTTCTTCTAGGGTTTTTATGGTTTTAGGTCTAACATTTAAGTCTTTAATCCATCTTGAATTGATTTTTGTATAAGGTGTAAGGAAGGGATCCAGTTTCAGCTTTCTACATATGGCTAGCCAGTTTTCCCAGCACCATTTATTAAATAGGGAATCCTTTCCCCATTTCTTGTTTTTGTCAGGTTTGTCAAAGATCAGATAGTTGTAGATATGTGGCATTATTTCTGACGGCTCTGTTCTGTTCCATTGATCTATATCTCTGTTTTGGTACCAGTACCATGCTGTTTTGGTTACTGTAGCCTTGTAGTATAGTTTGAAGTCAGGTAGTGTGATGCCTCCAGCTTTGTTCTTTTGGCTTAGGATTGACTTGGCGATGTGGGCTCTTTTTTGGTTCCATATGAACTTTAAAGTAGTTTTTTCCAATTCTGTGAAGAAAGTCATTGGTAACTTGATGGGGATGGCATTGAATCTGTAAATTACCTTGGGCAGTATGGCCATTTTCATGATATTGATTCTTCCTACCCATGAGCATGGAATGTTCTTCCATTTGTTTGTATCCTCTTTTATTTCCTTGAGCAGTGGTTTGTAGTTCTCCTTGAAGAGGTCCTTCACATCCCTTGTAAGTTGGATTCCTAGGTATTTTATTCTCTTTGAAGCAATTGTGAATGGGAGTTCAATCATCATTTGGCTCTCTGTTTGTCTGTTATTGATGTATAAGATTGCTTGTGATTTTTGTACATTGATTTTGTATCCTGAGACTTTGCTGAAGTTGCTTATCAGCTTAAGGAGATTTTGGGCTGAGACAATGGGGTTTTCTAGATATACTATCATGTCATCTGCAAACAGGGACAATTTGACTTCCTCTTTTCCTAATTGAATACCCTTGATTTCCCTCTCCTGCCTAATTGCCCTGGCCAGAACTTCCAACACTATGTTGAATAGAAGTGGTGAGAGAGGGCATCCCTGTCTTGTGCCAGTTTTCAAAGGGAATGCTTCCAGTTTTTGCCCATTCAGTATGATATTGGCTGAGGGTTTGTCATAAATAGCTCTTATTATTTTGAGATACATCCCATTAATACCTAATTTATTGAGAGTTTTTAGCATGAAGGGTTGTTGAATTTTGTCAAAGGCCTTTTCTGCATCTATTGAGATAATCATGTGGTTTTTGTCTTTGGTTCTGTTTATATTCTGGATTACATTTATTGATTTGCGTATATTGAACCAGCCTTGCATCCCAGGGATGAAGCCCACTTGATCATGGTGGATAAGCTTTTTGATGTGCTGCTGGATTCTGTTTGCCAGTATTTTATTGAGGATTTTTGCATCAATGTTCATCAAGGATATTGGTCTAAACTTCTCTTTTTTTTGTTTTGTCTCTGCCAGGCTTTGGTATCAGGATGATGCTGGCCTCATAAAATGAGTTAGGGAGGATTCCTTCTTTTTCTATTGATTGGAATAGTTTCAGAAGGAATGGTACCAGCTCCTCCTTGTACCTCTGGTAGAATTCGGCTGTGAACCCATCTGGTCCTGGACTTTTTTTGGTTGGTAAGCTTTTGATTATTGCCACAATTTCAGCTCCTGTTATTGGTCTATTCAGAGATTCAACTTCTTCCTGGTTTAGTCTTGGGAGGGTGTATGTGTTGAGGAATTTATCCATTTCTTCTAGATTTTCTAGTTTATTTGCGTAGAGGTGTTTGTAATATTCTCTGATGGTAGTTTGTATTTCTGTGGGATCGGTGGTGATATCCCCTTTATCATTTTTTATTGCATCTATTTGATTCTTCTCTCTTTTTTTCTTTATTAATCTTGCTAGCGGTCTATCAATTTTGTTGATCCTTTCAAAAAACCAGCTCCTGGATTCATTTATTTTTTGAAGGGTTTTTTTGTGTCTCTATTTCCTTCAGTTCTGCTCTGATTTTAGTTATTTCTTGCCTTCTGCTACCTTTTGAATGTGTTTGCTCTTGCTTTTCTAGTTCTTTTAATTTTGATGTTAGGGTGTCAATTTTGGATCTTTCCTGCTTTCTCTTGTGGGCATTTAGTGCTATAAATTTCCCTCTACACACTGCTTTGAATGCATCCCAGATGTTCTGGTATGTTGTGTCTTGGTTCTCGTTGGTTTCAAAGAACATCTTTATTTCTGCCTTCATTTCGTTATGTACCCAGTAGTCATTCAGGAGCAGGTTGTTCAGTTTCCATGTAGTTGAGCGGTTTTGAGTGAGATTCTTAATCCTGAGTTCTAGCTTGATTGCACTGTGATCTGAGAGATAGTTTGTTATAATTTCTGTTCTTTTACATTTATTGAGGAGAGCTTTACTTCCAAGTATATGGTCAATTTTGGAATAGGTGTGGTGTGGTGCTGAAAAAAATGTATATTCTGTTGATCTGGGGTGGAGAGTTCTATAGATGTCTATTAGGTCCGCTTGGTGCAGAGCTGAGTTCAATTCCTGGGTATCCTTGTTGACTTTCTGTCTCATTGATCTGTCTAATGTTGACAGTGGGGTGTTAAAGTCTCCCATTATTAATGTGTGGGAGTCTAAGTCTCTTTGTAGGTCACTCAGGACTTGCTTTATGAATCTGGGTGCTCCTGTATTGGGTGCATATATATTTAGGATAGTTAGCTCTTCTTGTTGAATTAATCCCTTTACCATTATGTAATGGCCTTCTTTGTCTCTTTTGATCTTTGTTGGTTTAAAGTCTGTTTTATCAGAGACTAGGATTGCAACCCCTGCCCTCTTTTGTTTTCCATTTGCTTGGTAGATCTTCCTCCATCCTTTTATTTTGAGCCTATGTGTGTCTCTGCACGTGAGATGGGTTTCCTGAATATAGCACACTGATGGGTCTTGAGTCTTTATCCAATTTGCCAGTCTGTGTCTTTTAATTGGAGCATTTAGTCCATTTACATGTAAAGTTAATATTGTTATGTGTGAATTTGATCATGTCATTATGATGTTAGCTGGTTATTTTGCTCGTTAGTTGATGCAGTCTCTTCCTAGTCTCGATGGTCTTTACATTTCAGTATGATTTTGCAGTGGCTGGTACCGGTTGTGCCTTTCCATGTTTAGCGCTTCCTTCAGGAGCTCTTTTAGGGCAGGCCTGGTGGTGACAAAATCTCTCAGCATTTGCTTGTCTGTAAAGTATTTTATTTCTCCTTCACTTATGAAGCTTAGTTTGGCAGGATATGAAATTCTGGGTTGAAAATTCTTTTCTTTAAGAATGTTGAATATTGGCCCCCACTCTCTTCTGGTTTGTAGGGTTTCTGCTGAGAGATCCGCTGTTAGTCTGATGGGCTTCCCTTTGATGGTAACCCGACCTTTCTCTCTGGCTGCCCTTAACATTTTTTCCTTCATTTCAACTTTGGTGAATCTGACAATTATGTGTCTTGGAGTTGCTCTTCTCGAGGAGTATCTTTGTGGCGTTCTCTGTATTTCCTGAATCTGAATGTTGGCCTGCCTTGCTAGATTGGGGAAGTTCTCCTGGATAATATCCTGCAGAGTGTTTTCCAACTTGTTTCCATTCTCCCCATCACTTTCAGTTACGCCAATCAGACGTAGATTTGGTCTTTTCACATAGTCCCACATTTCTTGGAGGCTTTGCTCGTTTCTTTTTATTCTTTTTTCTCTAAACTTCCCTTCTCGCTTCATTTCATTCATTTCATCTTCCAGGGCTGATACTCTTTCTTCTAGTTGATTGCATCAGCTCCTGAGGCTTCTGCATTCTTCACGTAGTTCTCGAGCCTTGGTTTTCAGCTCCATCAGCTCCTTTAAGCACTTCTCTGTATTGGTTATTCTAGTTATACATTCTTCTAAATTTTTTTCAAAGTTTTCAACTTCTTTGCCTTTGGTTTGAATATCCTCCCATAGCTCGGAGTAATTTGATCGTCTGAAGCCTTCTTCTCTCAGCTCGTTAAAGTCATGCTCCGTCCAGCTTTGTTCCGTTGCTGGTGAGGAACTGCGTTCCTTTGGAGGAGGAGAGGTACTCTGCTTTTTAGAGTTTCCAGTTTTTCTGCTCTGTTTTTTCCCCATCTTTGTGGTTTTATCTACTTTTGGTCTTTGATGATGGTGATGTATAGATGGGTTTTTGGTGTGGATGTCCTTTCTGTTAGTTTTCCTTCTAACAGACAGGACCCTCAGCTGCAGGTCTGTTGGAGTACCTGGCCGGCCGTGTGAGGTGTCAGTCTGCCCCTGCTGGGGGGTGCCTCCCAGTTAGGCTGCTCGGGGGTCAGGGGTCAGGGACCCACTTGAGGAGGCAGTCTGCCCGTTCTCAGATCTCCAGCTGCGTGCTGGGAGAACCACTGCTCTCCTCAAAGCTGTCAGACAGGGACATTTAAGTCTGCAGAGGTTACTGCTGTCTTTTTGTCTGTGCCCTGCCCCCAGAGGTGGAGCCTACAGAGGCAGGCAGGCCTCCTTGAGCTGTGGTGGGCTCCACCCTGTTCAAGCTTCCCGGCTGCTTTGTTTACCTAAGCGAGCCTGGGCAATGGCGGGCGCCCCTCCCCCAGCCTCGCTGCCGACTTGCTGTTTGATCTCAGACTGCTGTGCTAGCAATCAGCGAGACTCCGTGGGCGTAGGACCCTCTGAGCCAGGTGCGGGCTATACTCTCCTGGGGCACCGTTTCCTAAGCCCGTCGGAAAAGCACAGTATTCGGGTGGGAGTGGCCCGATTTTCCAGGTGCCGTCTGTCACCCCTGGAAAGGGAACTCCCTGATCCCTTGCGCTTCCCGAGTGAGGCAATGCCTCGCCCCTGCTTCCGCTGGCACACGGTGAACTCACCCACTGACCTGCGCCGACTGTCTGGCACTCCCTAGTGAGATGAACACAGTACCTCAGATGGAAATGCAGAAATCACCCGTCTTCTGCGTCGCTGGCGCTGGGAGCTGTAGACCGGAGCTGTTCCTATTCGGCCATCTTGGCTCCTCCCCCCGATTTCCTAGGATTTTCTAGGTAAGAACTCATGTTATTCCAGTTAGAAAGTTTGACATCTTTTCTAAACTTTATGCTTTTTACTTCCTTCTCCTGGCCTATTGCAATGGCTAAATCCTTCATTACAGTGTTGAAATGAAAGTTGAGAGTAAAAAGTATGAATTTTTTAAGTAGTTTTGGGGAAAAACATGCAACATTGCATAGTTAAGCATGACATTTACCCCAGAATATGTAGACGAACTTTTTCAGGTTTATGAAATTTCTTTATAATCTTAGATTGCTGAGTTTATATCACAAACACATTTAATCAAAATGCTTTTTCCATATCTGTTAAAATAATCATATGGGTTTTCTGATTTATTAATGGGATGATTTATGTGATTTAATTTCAAAGGTGAATACAATATTGCATTGTTAGACCACTTGACATCAAGTATTATCCTTTTTTATTTTTCTGGATTAAATTTCATATTTTGTTAAGGATTTTTGCTTTATATAAATATATATATATTTATACATATTGGTATTTCTCCTCAAATATTTGTTATAATTCACAAATGCAACCATTTACTCCTGGAGATTTCTTTATGAAAATGTTTGAAAACCAACTCTATTTACTTAATTTACCATATCAGCTATCAGCATATGTTTTTTCTCATTTTATATAATATCTTATTTTTATCGATCACTGCTTTAAAGAATTCCTGGTTATCATTGGTTTCAAGGAATTTTCCATGCAATCAAACACCACCTGTTCCCCCAACTATGAAAATAAAAATATCAATAAATTTTAGTAGGATATGCTAGTTATAGTTCTCTTTATACTTACTCTGCTGGTGTTCACTGGACTCCATTAATTTAAAATTTAATAAATTTTAGGTATTTTTGGCTATATTTTTCAATCTTTTTTATTCTCATTTCTCTCTCTTGTTCTCATGTGATTTTGATTCCATACCTACTATAAGCTGCTTGATGTTGCCCTCATGAAGCCCTGCTCATTTTTTTCTAAACATCTTTCCTCTATGTATTTCAGATTAGATGATTTCCGTTACTGTATTGTTATGAACTGAGTGTTTATGTTTCCCAAAAATTTGGATGTTGACATTTTTTTAAATAGAGACGGAGTATCTCTCTGTCACCCAGGCTGGAGTTAGTGATACAATCATAATTTACTGTAACCTTGAACTCTTGGGCTTAAGTAATCATCCCACCTCAGTCTCTTGAGTAGCTGGGACTACTGTGCACACCACCACATCCAGTTAATTAAAAAAATATATTTTGTAGAGACAGGGTCTCACTATGTTGACTGGGTTGGTCTCAAACTCCTGGCCTCAAGTGATCTTGCCTCAGCCTCTCAAAGGTGCTGTGATTACAGGTATGAGCCACCACACCTGGGCATATGTTGAAATCTTAATCCCCAATGAGATGGTATTAAAGGTCAGGCTTTTGTGTGTCATTAGGTCATAAGGATGGAGTCCTCGTTATGGGATTATTGCCCTTATAAAAGAATCCTCTCTCACTTTTTCCACCATGTGAAGACATAAGAGTTCAGCAGTCTTCAAGCTGAAAAAGAGCTCTCACCCAACCATGAGACCACGCTGGTTCCCTGGCTTTCGCTTTCCAGAACAGTGAAATATACATTTCCATTGATTATTAGCTACCCATTTTGTGGTACATTGTTATAGCAACCTGAACTAAGACTTTTAACTTTTAAATCATTGACCCTTCCGTTCCCATTTTCTTTATTATGTTAAACCCATTAATTAATGTTTCGTTTCAGACATCTTTTTGTTCAGAATTCCTATTTTGTTTATTGGTAGTATTTCCAATGTTATACTAGGTTTCTGTGCATTCATTTATTATGTCAAATTTTCCTTTGTGTTTTGATATATTGTTAATAATAATTTAACATCTTTATCTACAAAATCCAATATCTGAGTCATCTCAGAGTTATTTCCTCTTTACTGCATTTTATTTTTTGTCTTTGGATCACATTTTCCCATTTATTTAAATCTTCTGTATATTTAAAAATATATTTTGGACACTAGAAATAATATACTGTGGAGAATTTGGTTTCTTTAATTTTTCTATATGAAGTTTTGACTTCTGTAACAACAGGCACTTAACTGATGCGAACCCATTATCCACACCGTTTTCATTGTAGTAGGCAGCAACTGAAACTGCCTGTTTCATTTAATTTTTCAGCTGCTCCTTTTGGCAGGCAAATTTGTAAATACATTTTAGCCTAGAGTTTGAGTTGGTGAATGATGTGCTAGCTGGATTTCAACTCTGATACTCCTTTTTGTCCAGTGCCCTCTTGCTGTGCCAAACTGCAAAACCATTTCTTTAGTGAAGGCTTAATAAAGTGATTTTACCATAAAATGAATGAGCTTGGTATAAATTAAAATCTCTCATTGGCCCCCAAATTATGTAAATAGATATTTATACTATATGATATGGTTTGGCTGTTTCCCTACCCAAATCACGTCTTGAATTGTAGCTCCCATAATCCCCATGTGTCATGGGAGAGACCCAGTGGGAGGTAATTGACTCATGGGAGCAAGTTTTTCCCATGCTCTTCTCATGATAGTGAATAAGTGTCATGAGATCTGATGGTTTTACAAAGGGCAGTTCCCCTGCACACACTCTCTTGCCTGCCACCATGTAAGAAGTACCTTTGCTGCTCCTTTGCCTTTCGCCATGATTGTGAGGCCTCTCTAGCCATGTGGAACTGTGAGTTCATTAAACCTCTTAAATTACCCAGTCTCAGGTATGTCCTTATGGCAGTGTGAGAATGAACTAATATACTATACTCTAGGTTTTAAGCATAGATTGAGTTGATCCCACGCTAGGGAGTGTGTTAAGCCATTGTAATAGAAGACGGACTTTAAGTAATAGGTATAAATGCATAAGGATGTAAGGAAATGAACAGGAAATGTATAGTGGCCCATATCAGTTTTCTGTATAGGCTTTGCCCACATTTTTGCTCTTATCACAGACCCAGAAATGTTTTGATAGTGACTTTTATTCAAATTGTCCTTTTTAGAGCTATTTTATATGTAGCTTTTTGTTAATTGTCACTGTAGTTAAAAAAGAAACCTAAAACATTTTTGTAAGATAAAGTTAAAATGATACTGATATTAATGCCATAGTAAGTCTGAAATAAACTTATTTTTACTTTCTGCTTTAAGATTTTAATATAAATAAATGACAAAACAAGAAGCAAATAAGGTTCTAAGAGACTTAAAGTATAGTCTCAATTCCAAGAAAGGTTTTCAAATATTGAAATATTTTCTTGTTTTAATTTTGTTTCTTTTTCATTCTCACTGGGTTACACAGCTAATTCATTAGGCGATTATGTGTGATTGTAGAGAGAATCTGGAAGTTATATCCTTGTTTTATATTTCAGAAATCAAAAGCCTTTGGTGCTGAAACTACATTTTTGAGATATATAAAATATGGTAATATATGACAGAACTATTAACTAACAGCTATTAACTGTTGTTAAAAGCCAGAGAGAATGGTAGTGACTAAAAGTTAGAGCAAATGGTGCTTTCCAAGCACTGGTAATATTCTGCTTTTTGATATCATTGCTCATTACATGACCATGTTTAGTGTGTGAAAATTCATGAATTGGTGCAATTATATTTTTACTTTTCTACATGTATAAAGTGGTGTGTATATACATAGATATAACTTTATGTTTAATTAGAATAGATGCATGGATTAGAAGAAGCAAGAGAGACATATGGACTAAAATTGAAAGGCTCTTAAGATAATTAAGAAAGAAATAATTTCAGATTGGCTAAAAATGATAGCAAAGGGGATAAAAGAAAGTGAATGACGCACTGTATATTGAAAGTAAAGTTCATAGGGCTTGGTAAGTTGAACTGGGAAGAATGAGTATCGTCTCAACTCAATTGTCTTTTGTTTTTTTTTTTTTGTTTTTTTTGTTTTTTTTTGAGACAGAATCTCACTGTGTCACCCAGGCTGGAGTGCAGTGGCACAATCTCAGCTCACTGCAACCTCCACCTCCCGGATTCAAGCAATTCTCCTGCCTCAGCCTCCTGAGTAGCTGGGATTACAAGCATGCACCACCATGCCTGGTTAATTTTTGTATTTTTGGTAGAGACAGGGTTTCACCATGTTGGTCAGGCTGGTCTCGAACTCCTGACCTCATGATCCTCCTGCTTTGGCCTCCCAAAGTGCTGGGATTACAGCTCATGGTTTTTTACATGCCATAAGACATGACAATGCTATTTTCTGAGACTATAAAAACATATGGAAGAGTAGCCAATTTCGAAGGAAAAAGCAATAATTTATTTTTATCTATGATAAATTGAGATGCATGAGAAAGTGAAAAGGTGTCAAGTAGTGAGTTGACAATATATTTGAGTTCAAAGTTAAAAAGGGAAATTTTGTCTGGGAATAACATATTAGGAATTATTGGTCTATAGTTAATATTCAAATGTGGGGAGCAATGAGTTCACCTAGGAGGTTGTTGAAATAATAGTAATACTAAGACAATGCATAGAGAAAAATAAATAATAAAAAAGACTGGTAAAGGTAGGGCAAGTAGTGGATTAGAAAGAAACTACCTGAATGCGCCATGGGAGTCAATAGTATTTTCAAGAAAAATGGATTGTTAATTATATAGAATGTTGCTGAATGGTCAGCTCAAATGAGATATTAAAAATATTATCTAAAGATTTTAGCATTGCTAGGTGTTGTGGCTTATATCTGTAATCCCAGCACTTAGGGATGACGAGGCTGGCAGATCTTGAGGCCAGGAGTTCCAAACCAGCCTGGCCAACATGGTGAAACTCTCTCTCTACTAAAAATACAAAAATTTGCAGGGCATGGTGGCATGCACCTGTAGTCCCAGCTACTCGGGAGGCTGAAGTACAAGAATTGCTTGAGCAATGGGGCAGAGGTTGCATTGAACCGAGGTTGTGCCACTGCATTCCAGCCTGGGTGACATAGTGAGACTCTGTCTCAAAATAAATAAATAAACAAACAAATAAATAGCATAAAATTGTCTATAGGGACTTTGGCCACAGGAGGTTATAGTGATATGTTAGAAATCAAATAAAAATAAGAGTCTGTTGAAGAAGAAATGAGAGATGAGGAAGAGAAGATGGACTATATACATAAGAACTAGTTGAATTTTATAGAAGAGGTAGAGCTGTAGCAACAGCTTTATGTGGGATATACAAAATGATATATAAGGGCTGGTAGGAGTAATTCATAAAAATGAGATGTTAAAAATACAGAAATGTGAAAGGATAAGATGAATAAAGTACCTCAAAGAGATGGCAGGTTCAGGAATCCAGAACAAATATTAATGGTCTTGCCTTTATTAGACAGAGGGATAGTTATTACATTTGGGGTAAAAAATAAGGAATTACAGTTGGGGTAAAAAATAAGGAAAGCCCAGAAACCCAGTGCAACTGCAGGTGGATTATTGTAGATTATTGGAGGGAAAATGAGTAAGTTGCCATCTGAAGGTTTCTTAGCTTACAAAGAGATTCGGTGGGGAAAAGGATAGGAACGAGTTGTTTAAAAAGAATATAGAGCATATAAAAGAATCATAATGGTGACTGAATCCACCATTGACCTTAGGAGTAAATAAGTTAAACGAAAGTGAAGGTGCCTAGAGAGAATAAGGGCAAGGAACTTAGAGATCAGTTTAACCATGTGTGTTTACCATGGCCTTGGAAGCCCTTCATAATGATGACAAGAGCTGTGATGGAGAGAAAATCACCATTATCTTCAATGAGCAAGATGTAAGTTACATATTCCCTAGATGACAGCAATGAGGAGATGGAAACTGAAAAAGCCTGACAGAGTGGAGCTCAAATTTTCATTAAAATAAAGAAGACTTAATGGCCTGGGACAACAAATAGAAAAGATGACACCAATATTGCTTTCAGACTAAATGCAAAGAAGAAAGTTCCCATTTAAGAAGGCTACAGGAAGCAAGGCTTATTCCCACTAAAGACATGGTAGAGTTCAGAGAGTGTATTAAAGTGCAGAAAAGTCTGAAGGCTACAAATCAAGACTTCAGGGGATACGATAGGAAAGTGTGAGAGGAGGGTAAGTGTGGAAAGGTTGGGTCAATGCAACAGATGCACAAAATATTATGGGATGAAGGATTATGAGTTCTTTCTGAGATGAGGCCTTTGTTTTGGCAATGACTAGTGTAAACATGTGTTGAGTTTCAGTGGATTCAGTGGGGATAAAGTCTTAGAACAATAGCTTCCATATCTGTGTGTTTGTTTCAGAGACAGGAGGTTTTGTTTTGCTTTGTTTTTGTGTAGTCAAGTTTTTCACTAATAGTATGAATGTGCAAGAAAAAGTATTATTGAGAATGATAAACGCTGATCATAATAATAAGAAATTTAGGTATTAATGCCTAATTGTAATAGAACCAGTTTTTATTTTGTATGTTAATTTTTGAAGTGATGATTGGGGGTGTCTGGTGAGTGATGCTCTTTCTCTCTATATACAATTAGAGGTAGTCTTAGATTGAAAAAAGATGGATGGCTTATTAGAATAATATAGGTGTTACTCATGGGGAAACTGCTTTCTCTTAGAGGGTGAAATTCTATGATCAAATAGAATAAATATATCACTTTAACCTAACCCCTATCCCCATCACCCTGAGAGTGCTAAAAAAACATTTTTGTCTATCCTCCCATATTTGGATATTTTAATGCAAAGAAATATTTATGAAGACATAATATCTTACAGATATTAAAAAGGGAGTAAGATTTGTAATTATTTTTCCTAAGTCAGAAACACAGATAAATGTGATAAATTTCTACTTGAATCTTAAATGTTACCAAGAATCAGATTTCTTCTCCTTTACTTCTTCAGAATTATCTATCAGTCTGACAGTGAAAGGACACTCTAATTCCTGTGTAGTACCCTGGGGAGTGACATTTGTGTGGAATGTCAAGTTCTGAGAACTAGCTGTTGATTACTATGCTTTCCAAGATATTTTTAATTTAATATGAATTAGTAGATTTGTGTCAGTATCTTCCTTTTTTACATGATACAATATTATTTCCAACTTATTTCATGCTCTAGCCCCCATCAAATTTCAAAGTGACCTTTTGTTGCACTGGCAGATCTAAGATTTTATCAATTATGAATCACAATGTCTTATCAATCAAAACGTTACATATCAGGCTACCTTTCTGCCATGATCAAATATATCCTTAGAAGATTCAATACTATATATGAAAATATAATATGAAAAGTTTTATTCTCCTATCAATGAATGCACAGAAATTTTATTTCCACATATATTAATGGGAAAATTACACATTAATGTCAAGTGTAGAAGTAAACCTAAAAAGAATATTAGATAAAGAAAGATTTATCGTTACTTTTTTTAAAAGAGGATTAAAAGGTGAAATGCCTTAGCAGCTTTTAACATATAAATGATTGTAACTAATTACAACTAAAGATGTTTATAATTTGAGAAAGGCATTTTAAAATTATATAACTATTCCAGTTACAGTCAATATGAGGCTTCGTGTTAGCCAGTATTTCAAAATTGAAGCAAACACTTTATATATATTCATTGACTTAGAGACTGAAGATTTGGTTTCCAGACAAAATTGGTCATTCTGCCGAGATGCATGGTGGTCCACAAATGTTGGGTTGGAAGCATATTTTCTTATAAACAAAAATAGAAGTAAATGTTACATTCTGTGTTTTTTCTATTATTTTTACAGCAATTTTCTTGTAATTCAATGATTTTGAAGTTTGATGTGTATTGGAATATTCTGTAGAACTTCTTTAAAAGGCAGAGGAAAGACAATCTCTCCAATCCTAATTCTGTGCCTGTCTAGGGCTTCGCAATAAATCTTTTGACATCCATTTGACATAACTCCGTACTTCTTGAATTCAAAGAAACACCTTTTCTTTTTCACAATTTACACACATATTTAGTATAGTAGTATTTATTTTCTTCCTCTGTCCAACCCGTTTTCAGCTCAATTATGCATTCTATAATCAGTGGTCATTAGGATTTAAAATATGAGGGAACACCCAAGGAATCACCACTACTACACTTCACTATGCTTTATATATTCTTCCGGGCTAGGCTTCAAGTCTTGGTGAGGAAATATATCCGAACTTCATCCCCTACACTCTGTTGTCCAGTGCCTTTGCACAGTGACAGACTGCATAACTAGAAAGTGAGTGAATTTGATAAAAATGTACTCTTTTCTTAAATTAGGTAAATAGATACTTAAGACCTAATCTGGTTCTAAGTTAAAGTTTCCTTACCTGATTTCTCATTTTCTGCTTCCTGCTAGTCTCTTAGTTTTCCATATTGTCATCCTTTATAGAGTGATCTATTGAGACTGTCATGGGTATTAAAGTTTAAGGTATGATAAACTTCTTCAGTGTCTCCAAATGCTTAGAAAGATATTATGTATGAAGTGCACAGTTTTCATAGCCCGAAATTTATTTCTGGACTTCCCTGGTGCTCTGAATTGGTCCATCATCAGATACAGAGATCTGTTCCAGCAGTCAGACATCATATGCCTATTATAAAACCTCACAGCAAACTCAGTCTCAGAGACGCAGCTCCATTATTTTATCCATGTGTCGTGGTCTTTTTTTCTCGTAGTTTTGTGGTATACTCAGCCACTGCTACAGCTAACTGATGTGTATTCTTCCAAATTGTATACTTCAACTGCACATTACACTGGCTAATTGTGTCTCTTTTGAATTCCTTGATCCTCTTGTTGCAGTCTCAAAACAACAGTGAGTAAGTAAGTAGGAACCCCATTCAAATACAAATTGAAAAAAAAATGGTATTGTTTTTGTGGATACTGCATATATACATTAAGACATTTATACAACAAACCCATGATCTTTGCTGACCTAAATGACTGATTTTACCTCAACCAGACTCATGCCAATGTTCTTAGAATGGGGCCTAGAGGAGACTGCGTGTGCACCACGTGTGAATTTGGCACCAATAATAAATGTTGCATGCTAGTCATACAGAATTGGTAAGAGGCATGAACCTGTGACAGGCAAACAGCACTGGCAGAGCTACAAGCCGGTGGTTGTTTTTACGTATATCTGAAAGGGCACTATTTGCAGGGTCCTACTGAAATATGTCTCCAATAGCCCACTCAAGGCTTAATCTCCAGTGATGAATATAATATTGCATGTTACTGTGTGGTAGGCATTGACTGAATAATACCATGGATTTCCCAGCTCTCTCTCTCATGCCACCATGTAAAGAAGGTCCTTGCTTCCCCTTCACCTTCTGCCATGATTGTAAGTTTCCCGAGGCCTCCCAGTCATGCTTCCTCTTAAGCCTGTAGAAATGTGAGTTAACTAAACCTCTTTTCTTCATAAATTAGTCTCAGGTAGTTCTTTATAGTAGTGTGAAAACAAACTAATATAGCTGGCAAATCAAGGCATTAAAAAACAACAACATCAGAGTGTTTTATATCCCCTCTTAGATGTGTTAGCATGAGACATGTCCAAAAGTTGGATAAAATGGAGGAGAAGATCATTTGAGCAGCACCAAACCACCAGAGGTGAGGTGAAGCACCATAAGATTGGGGAAATTTGAGGTTGAAACAGTTACAGCAATGTCATGCATTGAACCTAAACGGCAGAACAAGGAGAGAAGTAGGAAAACAAGTACCTACCAAAAGCAAGCACAGAATGAGAACAGATTTGAGGATTACATCCACAAACGTGATAGAGGATTTATTCTGTTAGCTGAAGCAGAGACTGGAGCATCTGTTTACCTTCTGTCCTGTGGAAATAGACCATATTGTCAAAGAAGCCATGCTAAGTTAGACACTAAATTGTGTCCCCTTTCAGACATTTTGGTCTTTACAGGTGACTTCAGTTTCTTCTTTTTTACTGAACTCTTCTCCTTGCAGATTGTTTCAGGTGATTCTCAAAGTGATTTGCTCATTGTTTTGGGTTCTAATTTTCTTCTCTTTGTCAAACTTTTATTGGATCCATTCGAAATATCAGTGATAAAATTCAATTTTTTCCCTTGTGTCTTTCAGTCAATTTCAAACCCAGGTTCCATCATTCAAAATATTCTTATAGCTCATATCCATTTTTCTCTCTTTTTTTTCCTTAGTAACTTCTCTGATCAAATGTTTCTTTTTTCCCCTTTGCATCTTTATTCTTTTTACTCCTGAGTAAATAATCTTTTTCCTGCACATATGTCAAATGCTCTGTCTTTTCTCCTTTAGTTCTTTACTGCCACAAAGCTTAGTCTTACACATCTAAAGACCAAGGTTGAATCAGCAGAGACTGATGAGGAATCAAAGAAATAAGAGACCACACCTCTATAGACTTGTCTTTTCCATCTATTATTTTACTACTTTTTATTCTTTTAATCATAAGTCTATTAATATTCACATTGCTATTACTCATGGAACAGAAGAAGTTAGCATCATCCACTTAATTGTTGTTTTTTGGTTTAATGGTTTATATTAAAAAGTGTGTTTCTTTTACATGTTCATTTCAGAGGGACAAAAAAGAAAAACTGTAACATTTTAAAAGTGCCAAGCAAAATAAAAATGCTAAACCATACACAAGTAATAAGGAAAAATTTTGTTGTTTGGTTGAGTACAATTTAATAGCGTGCTGTATTTGAAAAGTTTTTTTTTTTTTTTTTTTTAAAGATTATTCTCTTTAAAGCCTTTCTTCTACAGAAGAGTAAAAGAAAGCTAAGGCAAATAAATGGTATATCTAAGTGGCTGGTATGAGAATCTGTTTCTCCTGACTTTAAACTCATTGCTTCAGAAAATTAACAACAAAATTAAAACAGAAAAGAACAGAAATAATATATATATAAAATATATATTATAATACACAATATATATAAAATATATAATACACAATATATATAAAATATATATTATAATACACTACATATAAAATATATATTATAATACACTATATATAAAATATATATTATAATACACAATATATATAAAATATATATTATAATACACTATATATAAAATATATATTATAATACACAATATATATAAAATATATATTATAATACACTATACATAAAATATATATTATAATACACTATATATAAAATATATATTATAATACATAATATATAAAATATATATTATAATACATAATACATATGAAATATATATTAAAATACATAATACATATGAAATATATATTAAAATACATGATACATATGAAATATATATTAAAATACATGATACATATGAAATATATATTAAAATACATGATACATGTGAAATATATATTAAAATACATGATACATGTGAAATATATATTAAAATACATGATACATATGAAATATATATTAAAATACATGATACATATGAAATATATATTAAAATACATGATACATATGAAATATATATTAAAATACATGATACATATGAAATATATATTAAAATACATAACTTAAAATACATAACATATATAAAAATATATCAAAATACAAAACATATAAAATATATATCATAATACAGAATATATATAAAACATATATCATAATACAGAATATATATAAAACATATATCATAATACAGAATATATATAAAACATATATCATAATACAGAATATATATAAAATATATATCATAATACAGAATATATATAAAATATATATCATAATGCATAATATATAAAATATATATCATAATACATAATATATTATATATCATAATACATAATATATATAAATATATATCATAATACATAATATATAAAATACATATCATAATACATAATATATAAAATACATATCGTAATACATAATATATAAAATATATATCGTAATACATAATATATATAAATATATATCGTAATACATAATATATATAAAATATATATCGTAATACATAATATATATAAAATATATATCGTAATACATAATATATATAAAATATATATCGTAATACATAATATATATAAAATATATATCGTAATACATAATATATAAAATATATATCGTAATACATAATATATAAAATATATATCGTAATACATAATATATATAAAATATATATCGTAATACATAATATATATAATATATATCGTAATACATAATATGTATAAAATATATATCAGAATACATAATATATAAAATGTATATCAGAATACATAATATATATAAAATGTATATCAGAATACATAATATATAAATATATATCATAATACATAATATATAAATACATATCATAATACATAATATATAAATACATATTATAATACATAATATATAAAAAATATATATTATAATACATAATATATAAAAATATATATTATAATACATTATATATAAATATATATTATACATAATATATATATTTTAGGTATTAAATTATTATATTAACAAAGTATTCTTTGAGTCAAATTTTACAAACAAATTTCACAGATAGTAGGTAAACAATGAGTTAGAAGTATAAAGACTGGAATGCTTGCTTGAGTTCTAAAAATGATTTCAGGCAACATTAACTGAAAATTAATTTCTCTTAGCCTAGGTAAGAAATGTCACAAGACCCAAGACTGACTAAAAAAATAATGATAAATGGCTATTTATTGAGCTGAGGTGTTAGATACCTAGTAGGGTGATGCAAGAATCAATGTAAGATAGGTTTTATTTAATATCGTCATTATGCTTCAAAACTGTAGTGACAAAAATGACAAAGGATATTCAAAGATCGATTCATGAGAAAAAGATTAAAATCACATAGTATTTATAGCTTTGCCAAGAATGACTTGTGGGGAACAATAAATATTTACAATGATTGTGATTAATTATTTAAAAGGATGAAGCTAGATAAAAATAAGCTAATTTGTTTTTCAATTGTTTTTAGTGTGCTAGAACATAATGTATCTTCTCCAGCTCCAAATGGTGAAGAACATTTCTTTAAGATTAGAAATCATAATAACAGCAAGCATGCACTGAGCTTCTATTATGTGGTAGATATTGTTCTAAAGTGCCTTATATTTATTAACTCCTTTAGTCCTCATGACAATCCTAAGAGATGGGCACTATCATCCGCAATTGCAGAGAACACTGAGGCACAATATAGTAATACATATTAATAGTAATATGACTTCTTAAAGATATCTCACACCTTGAACAATGTAGATGCATAATTTAAAACTAGGCAGGCCTACTCAATGTGGGGATAACTAACCGTTACCCTATACTGTCTCAGATTCAATTTCACAGTAAGTATAAAGTAGCTGCAGGAATTATTTGGTACCAGATGCGGGAGATTCAATCCATTCCATTTTTATTATATTTATTGAGCACATAATACATTCAAGAATTGATAGGAAGAACATAGACTCTGATGGAAAAATAAAGTCTCAAGTTATATGTTTTATTTTCTTTCATTAAGATAATATTAAGTCACACCAAGTCACATCTAGGAAGAAATGACTAATAATAAGTAGCATTTTTATTTTAGTAGCCCATAGTTGCTTTCCTCAGAGAAATAAACCCTCAAAGTCTTAGCATTAACTGTGGAGAGATATTTTGAGTAAGAGTCTTTCCAAGGCCTATATAGTTTATAACTTTAGCAGAAAAAAACATGACTTTCCGTAAATAAGCCCTTCTTCCTTGGGGTGTGTCTAGAATTGTTTGAGACACCCAGGCATCAGCCCAATTGTGTTCCTTTCTGTTTACCTTCTGTCCTGTCCTGCTTATTTGATTTGTGCACTTACATACCCCAAATCGTGGGAGAAAGGAGTTGTGAAATTTTTACAGAATACTATTCTTAATTGAATGTGCCCTCTTAAAAGAGCATTTTAATTGAGATTTAATAACTCCATAAAAGACAAATCTAGCTACCATGTAATAAATAGTAATTAATTAGTTAATATCAATTAAATACTAAAAATATTAATTTACATTTAATGTCCAACTACTGTAATTTGCTATAGCTCTTATTAAATGCTAATTAAATTCTTGAATATTCTTATGAATTTAATGCATTAATAACAAGAACGTAAGTACATATTTACTGTATGTGCACTTCTGAGTTCATTACATGGCAACAAGATTTATCTCTTTTACAGTAATTAAATATACTAAGCAAACCTCAGTAACTTTTTCTAACATATACCATAGCTGTTTTATTAATTTCAAATTAAATGCTCATTTAGGGTTTCTAATCTACAGCTGCCCCAAACAATTTTCTACTAGCAGACCAAAGGTTATTATATGTTTAATTAAGCTTTATTTTTTAAACTTTGGGTTGAAGCTGACTCAACATGACTTGGTTTCTTATCGTAGTATTAAACTTTTGATAACAATATTTATTAATATTTTCTATATATACCGTGTTTTTCCTCTCTGCTACCTTTGTACCTTTGTTCACCTTCTACTAAGTCTGTAACTACTAGTATCTTTTTTTCTCTGTTTAATACAAGCCAGCATTTTTCTTTCTTTTCCATCATTAAGGAGCACAGCTCTTACTAGCATCCTCTTCAGGTGTCTTTCATTTTCATTAATTACTACTTTATCGGTAGGTGAACATTCCCATAAGAATTTTCTTTAAAAAAGAAGAAGAAAAGAAAGAAAGAAAAGGGTCATGTGATATTTGTAAGCAAAAGTGAGTCCAGTTGGAAAGGCTGCAAAAGCAACAACGCTCTGCCAAGGTTTCAGCCTCAGGATGATTTCTGAAAGACGAAGAAAAAATACAGTCCTTGCATGTATCAAATGATTTAGAATCTTCAGTCCTTCCAGATATGATGGGGGATGTCATAAAGACAGGAGACTGCTGTGCAGCAAGGAAAGCACATTAGCTATTAACCTTCCCCCAGCCGATCAACTTTATTTTGCAATCTTCCCTCAGAACCATTAGAATACCCTGAAGAAATAACTTTCCAATTAAAAAGGATCTCAGAGAACAAAGCCATTTTATCTCTGACTCCTGGTGTTCTTTATTCCAATAATTTAAATTGGAATTGATTTTTCAATTTAGCCGTTGACTTGCTATGGACACACAGCTGAAAAGGCCGAATGGAATTGCATGGCTGAAATATTTGTCTTTGTGATGCACTTCTCATAAATTCACAGAGGCTCCCCCCTCCCCGCCTTTTAAATGCATTTTCTTTCGCTGCTTTTGCCTTAGACAACAGCTTTTTAGCACAGCATGGGCAAACTGAGAAAACACGTCCACCGTGACCTCGGGGGCCTCGTCCTCCATTCCTCATAGATCTATCTAATTGTTACATCTCCTGGAAAATAAATAAATCCAGTCTATCCAAAATGATAGCAATTCTTGAAGCCTGATTATTTGTTTTCAAATTTATATAAGAGGCTTAATTTCTTGAAAAAGGAGAATGCCTTTTTAAGATATTTCACCCCAAAAATATGTTGTAATGGAGACTGAACTCTATAATTCCTTTAATTATTAGTAGCTAAAAATAATGGATTTTCAATTAACACTTAATAATTTTGAATTAAATACTCCAAATATTAAATTGTTCTTTATTACCCTTTTATATTTCATAATAAAAGGACTAGGAATATCCAATTATTAAAGCACTTGATTAGCAGGCATAACTTTCTTGTCTATTCACATTTCTGACGGTTTTCTCTGCGTGACCTTAGAAGAAATGCCAGTCTTTGTCACAGTCTCCTTCCTGCTTCCTCACCCTGTCACTCCAGCAGGTGTCTCTACTTTCCTTTGTCTTATAGACTAAGTCCTGTTCTGAGATCAGGACTGATGTGAATAGCAGGTATGGAAGGAAATCCTGAGCAGCTCACAACATTGTTTAATTTTTACTAAACACCATCTTGCTTATTACTCACACCCGTTGAGGTTTTTGCTACTCATTGTCTTTTATATGGTTTTCTGAATGCATGATCTCAGAACCTGTCCTTGAAAATTGGCACGACAATGTCTTTCACAATATCAAGAGCAAAAGAGAACATAGAACCCACTAGAATGTAAATGCCATGATAACATGATCTTTATAAGTATTACTCACCATTCTCTTCCTTATGCCAAAACAAGGCTTGATGCCTACTTGGTATTCAAAAATCTGCTGAATGTATGTATGAATTCTATTGTGTATTCCATCTGACTTTTCTTTCCTATCAGTTATAAATTAATGCAGTGAGAAAAAAATACTTGTAGTAAACATGATAAATGTACTTTTGTACTCACTGACTGTTGTAACAAGTACATGTTAGTTATCACTACACATTTCCCTTAGCAGTATGATAAGGTTTTGGCATTGGTCCTGCAGCTCTGGGTATTGCATGACCTATACTTTTAAATGCATTGTGATTAAACAACATCAGCAACACCTGGTGGCGTTGGTCATATGCCTAGCAGGAGCATGAGTTTCTTGCCAACCAACATCAGATTGCAGAAGAAAAGGTTTTACAGCATTCATTCATTAAACACATTTACTGAGTCCTATCATGTGCTTGACATTGCACTAAGCGCTGGGATGCACCAACAAATAAACTCAACAGAAACTGCAATCTTTGTGTAGTTTACAATCTAATGAAATGAGGCACATATAAACAATCATAATTTAAATTATGATAGTAAGTTGAATCATTTTAAGAGATTAAAGATAATATAGTAGGTTAAAATGTGAATGGAACAGCATAGGAGGTTCTGGAGTGGGACAGGGAGAGTTGCTGCAATTGAAAATGCAATTGAAAAATGTCTGGGCTCATGGCAAAGGTACTTGAGCAAAGCCTTGTGGCAGGTGAGGGAGGGAGCCTCTTAGATAATCTGGGGCAAGAGCCTTCCAGGAAAGAGCAGATTGCACAGGCCCTAACCCAGGAGTGTCCGTGGGAGACTTGGCAGCAGGAAGCCAGGGTGGCTGGCACAGAGTGAATGGAGCTAGGAGGAGTTTAGGTCAAAGTGTAACTGATGCCAGATTCTAAAGGACCTTGTAAGCCACTGCAGGGACTTTGGCTTTTATCCTGTGAGAGAAATGGAGAACCATTGGCAGATGCTCCCCAATCGATCTGGCCTACTTTGAATAAGTGAAGTGTTCTCTGCCATAATACCTGGTTATACACATCCTTGCTTTTGCAGGAGGTGAGGGGAGGATTAGGACCATCTCTTAAAACGAGCTTGTATCTCCAGACTGATCTTAAGTTTTACAGAGATTACACCTTTCATATTCCTCGTCCCTCTTGGCTCTAAGCACCCACTTTGCCCAACTCTGCTCTTCCTTGTTAAACAGGAGGGAGAGAATCTTTTTATGTTCTTTCCTCACCAAAATGGAGACGACTTGAGGATAGTGGCCACTTTTCATTTGTGAATCTCCAGGATCTTCATATGACACAGAATAAGGGCTTCATATGTGTTTGATGAAACATTTATCCTATTATCCAAAAAAGAAGAAAAACAAATTGTGTAATTACTGCAACTTCGAAAAATTGTGGGGTCTTCCTGCTTAAATTGCCTCTCTAGATTTTTTTTCTCTTGTTAACCCAGTGAGAAAAATTTCCTGGAGTCTTCCTAATGTAGACAATAATTATATTCCAAGTATAGTTCAGCATTCATTCAGAATGTCAAAAAATTTACTAATTTAAGATTTCCCTAACTTCTGCCATTTCAGGAAATTTGTTTGCTGTC
This sequence comes from Pongo abelii, assembly GCF_028885655.2. NCBI lineage: Eukaryota > Metazoa > Chordata > Mammalia > Primates > Hominidae > Pongo > Pongo abelii. The sequence continues at coordinate 76,869,872 of NC_071999.2, read as the reverse complement.
TGTATTCATTCAAATTTATTCACTCTCATAGAAAACCTCTATTTTCCTGACGTTTAGATTCTCTATTTAGTTAATGACAGAGAGTGGATATGAAACGTAGTTCATTCTTCTGAGGATTCTGTGAAAACTCCAATCTATAGAAAAGCTCCTTATGGCACATGACAGATGAGGAAAGTGAGGAGCGAGAATCTTTCACCTTCAGTACATTAATATATGGAATAGCATACACACACACACACACACACACACACACACACACACACACTTTGAAAATTCAGTCCCTGAGTTGCTTGTCCTGAACCCTTGTCCAATATTCAATAACATAGACCATCAGTGGATGGGAGGTTACTTGCTCAACATGACAACAGCATGGCATATCATGTCATCATAATGATGTTCCACATTGTCACAGGTTAAGACCCTTTATTGTATTTCATGAGACATTTTTATCTTAGTCAGTTGGAGTTGCTGTAACAAAATACCATAGGGTGATTTAAACAACAAACATTTATTTCTGACAGTTCTGGAAGCTGGAAATCTGATATCAGGGTGCCAGTATGATTGGGTTCTTGGTGACAGCCCTCTTCCTGGTTCACAGATGACTGCTTTCTTGCTGTGTCCTCACATAGAAGAGAGAGAGAGAGAGCTCGGGTCCCTTTATCTTCTTATAAGGGCACTAATCTCATCATGAAGGTTCTACCCTCATGCCCTCATCTAAATTTAATTACCTCCCAAACACCTCACCTCCAAATACTATCACACTGGGGAGTAGGGCTTCAACATATGCATTCTGGAGGGACACCAACATTCAGTCCATAGCAATATTTAACTCTATATAAGAGAGTTTTTAAAGAGCCATTTATAAATTGAGTTGCATGAATTGAAAAGAGGCCCAGTTAAGAAGAATTGCAGCAAAATTCCACATTGACAATTATTTTTATATAAATGTCTCCTCTAAATTTCATTGGTGTGTATCCAAGGGGGGATATATATATACACACATATACATATATATGTATATGTATAGTGTATATATAATATATCCCAGGATATTAACCTCACCACAAGAAATTCAATTAGAAATAATATAACAAAGTGGGTGTGGATACATATCTACTCTCTACTACAAAGCAGCAAATCTAAACCATTATGGTGAACTGAATATTCACCTGACTCTCTAATCTGCTCCTGTCTGGATCTTTCATATTTCAGACTCTACTGCTCTTTATCCTTATATTTCATAATATTTCTTCATATGAAGATGTCCCTGATGCAGTAAATCCTATCTCCTTTTGACTTCTCCAGGAGCATTGCTTCAGCAGTCTTCCCATCTCTATTCTGTATAATCTTGTATATTTTCCCTCTTTATTGGATTATTTCTACCGGAATTAAAACATACTGAAATTTCAGCCTAAAACCCCAAATCTCTCTTGACCTTCCACCCTCATCCAGCTACTATCCTACTTCTTTGATTTTCTTTACAGCAAAGTTCCTAAAAAAAAGTCATTTACAATTTCTGGCCGGGCGCGGTGGCTCACGCCAGTAATCAAGCACTTTTGGAGGCCGAGGTGGGCGGATCACGAGGTCAAGAGATCGAGACCATCCTGGCCAACATGGTGAAACCCCCGTCTCTACTAAAAATACAAAAAATTACCCGGGCGTGATGGCAGGCACCTGTAATCCCAGCTACTCAGGAGGCTGAGGCAGGAGAATCGCTTGAACCAGGGAGGCGGAGCTTGCAGTGAGCTGAGATTCACGCCATTGCACTCCAGCTTGGGCAAAAACAGCGAAACTCCGTCTCAAAAGAAGAGTCATTTACAATTTCTATAAGCCAGTCGGCTTTGCCCTATTTTCTTTTTAAACTAATTCTAATAAAGTTATTATCCTAACTACTTTACTGAAAATACCCTTGTCAAAGTAACCGGTGGCCAAATCTTACTAAACCCAAAGCTTGAATTCCTATTACTGACCATCAATTAAACTGTGTTTGACACAGTTGATTGCTCCTTCCTCATTAAATATTTTCCGCAATTGTTTTCCCAGACACCACATACTCCTACTTCCCTTTTCCTCACTAGCCTCATCCCTGATCTTGAACATTTGCAGTGATCCAGAGCTTTTCTCTCCTTTACTTAGGTGCATCTCCTTGGTGCTCTCATTATTTCTTGTGGTTTTAAGTATTTATGAACTGATGCTCCCAGCCTGGACTACTCCTCTGAACTTTAGAATTATATATCTAATTGTCTATTTGCCAACATTATTGCAGTTTGATAGAAGACATCTCCATATTAACATAACCAAAACTTAAGACCTGATTTATCTGTCCAGATTGGGCATTAGGGGACTCTTTCACAATCTCTCTCATCTAAGAAAATGGCCATTCTGTTATTCTAGTTGTTTATGCCAATAAATTTAAGTCATTATGGAGTCTTCTTTCTCTGCCTCAATTTAATCTATCAGGAAATCATGCTAGCTCTACCTTCAAAATATACACAGAATCCAACCATTTATCACCATCTCAGATGCAGCCACTCTGATGCAAATTATCAACATCTCTCATTTTGACTACTGCAATAATCTTCTAATTGGCCTCAGAATTCATCTTCTATTTTTAAGAACCTATTTGTAACAGAGCAGCCGGAGCAAACCTTTTAATGTGAAAGGCAAACCACTTCCCTCCTCTGCTCAGAACTGCCAATGGCTTTTTATCTTACTTAGAGGGAAAGCGAAGTCCTCACAATGCCCTACAACTTACTCTTGATAATACTGTACATAGCCTACATTAATGAGGTGAGAAATATTTAATGAGGGAAAAACCCAAGCTGCCACATGTGCATTTGACTTCTCCTCTTCACTTTCTTCCAGCTACCCTGATCTTACCTTTCTTTAAACAAGTTGGACAGGAGTCTGCCTCAGGGCCTTCACGCTCTCTGTTCCTTCTCCCTCACACACTTTAACTCACTTCGTCATTTTCTTCAGGAATTTTTTCAAATGTCTCTTCTCAAATACAGTGATATGTATACAAGGGGGATACATTCCAAGACCCCAGTGGATGCCTGAAACAACAGATAATACTGATCCCTATTTTTTTTTCCTATATACGCTCACCTATGATAAAGTTCAATTTATAAATTTAACATACTAAGAGATAATAATAAAGTGGAAAAATTATAACAATATACAGTATTGAAAGTTATGCAAATGTAATTTTTCTCTTTCTCTCAAAATATCATAATCTATTCATGTTTTTTTTTTTTCTTGTTATCATGTGAGATTATACAATGCCTGTGTGATGAGATAAAGTGAGGTCAATGATGTAGGCATTGTGGAATACAGTAGGCTGTGATTGACCTCAAACACAAGCACTGCCATATGGGACAGGTAATCTTATAAGAAAGATGGCTACTAAATGACTAACAGGTAGTGCACACAGTGTCATGTGCTGGACAAAGGGAGGACTCACTCATGTCTCAGGCAGGATGGCTCGAGATGGTTTGAGATTTCATCACGCTACTCAGAATGGTGCATGATTTAAAACCTATAAATCGTTTATTTTGGAAATTTTTCATTTAATATTTTGGGACTGTGGTTGACTATGGTAACTGAAACTATAGAAAGTGAAACTATGGGTAATGGGGACATCTATAATACCTTCTCTCACCACATTTCAAAGTGTACCCCTTTCTCTGTGTCTCAATATCCACTCTCCTGATTTATATTTTCCTCACATTTATCACCATCTGACATACTATATTTTTATTTACTCATAATTATTTGTCTCAGATCTCTAAAATATAAAGTACCTGTAGGCAGAGATTTCTGTACTTTTTTTCTTTGTGGTAAATATTTCCTGAAAGACTAAATGATTGAAATCAGTTTAAGAGCTTTTTTGCAGATAACTTACACTTGTGGCTAAAAAATAACTTCAAATTTAATTTTAATTGATGTCTTTTTTATTTCTTTGGAGATTTGTTCTCTGTTACGTACCAAGTAAATGCATACTAAAATTGATGTATTAACCTAGGAATAATTTATTTCTCTCTATGTAATTTATTTATCTCTCTCTTACACAAATGTAAGAGAACTTACATTTGTGTTCTCTGTCATAAACATATTTTGACATGGAGAATCAAGTTACATTTGGGTTGGAACAAAATACAAACTTTTGAATTGAGCAGAAAATTATATTTTGGCATCTAATAAACTATTTCTCACCAGATTTGTGTAGACTGTATACTAAAAATTAATGTTTTCCAATTTACTTTAACTAACCAATAATTTTGCAGCAGGGTTTTATGTTATGTTGGTGTGTTCTTTTTTTTTTTTTTGAGGTTTTTTCTAAAACTATTTTAGTAATAATTGTAAAGTGACTTAAGGCATCTTAATATTAAGTGCTGGGCTCTAAAATAACAAATTCATCTAAATTTTTTTCCGGTGAGTTTCTCTAAATGTAAAGCCATGGTGATAAAAACAGCATTATTGCTAATGTGAAAAAAAGATAACATTGTTAACCTGAAAATAAAATTTTATACAAAAATACTTCCCTGTGTTTCCCAACATTTCGAGGTTTAAGTAATGATGGAACCATTGCTTTAAATGCAGAGGTACTTTACCAAAAAGTATGCCTAAGTGTAGAGTAAAAGCATTTTGGGCACATTATTTGAAAATGGAACTGATACACTCTTTAAAAATAAGATTATTCTACATTGCCATTTGGGACAGTCGATCTTAGAACAAAGATGACTACTATGCTATGTTTCCTGACTTTATGACATACTGTTATAAACAAAACCTGATAATTAATCAGAGCTAAAAGGAAAAAGTTCACTTTCTTGATAATGTAGATATAAATGGCTAGTGGATAGAAATTGGGAAATGGAAGAAGAAATAAATGGTTAAGGGAAGAGTAAACAGATAAACATCCTCAAGAAAGATAACTTGAGGGAATCAAGACATTTTGTTTATTATGGAGGAGGAAGAACATTTCTGGAAGTCTTGAAAAACCAAAATTTCAGAAAACAATAGATCTATTAGAAATTAGGAGAAGGAGGCAGGGATAGTCCGACTTATCTAAATCTTCCTTTATTTGGCCACAAATATGATCTAAAATTAGTAAATCTATGAATCAATATATAAGACTGTTGTATAATATTATGAAGAAAATCAATAAATAAAATCAGAAATCATTTAAAAATGGGTTAAATAATTGAAATTGAGAAGAAGTGATTTTATTGTTATTGCTTCTGATATGGTTTGGTTCTGTGTCCCTGACCAAGTCTTATGTTAAATTGTAATCCCCAATGTTGGAGGTGAAGCCTGGTAGGAGGTGACTGGATCATGGGGGAGTATTTCTCCTTTAGTGCTGTTCTTGTGATGGTGAGTTAGCTGTGGCAAGATCTGGTTGTTAAGTATATAGCACCGCCCCCAACTCTCTCTTCTTCCTGCTTGGGTCCTGTAAGACGTGCCTGCTTCCCCTTCTCCTTCCACCGTGATTGTAAGTTTCCTAAGCTTCCCCCACCACCATCCATGCCTCCTGTACAGCCTGCAGAACTATGAGCCAATTAAACCTCTTTTCTTTATAAATTACCCAGGCTCAGGTATTTCTTTATAGCAGTGCAAGAGCAGACTAATACAGGTTCTGAACTTTTTGTTTCCTATGTGCGTACTATCGTTTTGACAAAGATTTTAAAAGTAAAGAGAAAAAAAGAAGCTTTGTAAAGGATGGCATTAACTAAATCACACTCCCAATGTGTATTCAAAATAATGTGCATTAAGAACCGGAAACCTATGTGCAAACACACGTTAAAAGCATAGAAACTTCTTTTAACATGTTCTCCCTTTAAGAAGTATTTGTGAATGTATGCTAAGGTGAGAACTAACCTCAATATTTAAATGGTTTTAATTGTGAATTGTGTCTTTCTTTTCCCCCAGCTCTAAGTGTGGAAAGAAAAAAAATCCCTACTTATTATTATGTTCACCAACTGCCAAGAAAAATATTGGATTTGGATCAGATATCTAGCAACAGAAAGCATTAGATTTGCTCCAGAAAAAATAATGATTTGGCAGGATATTTTTAGTGGAAAAATAGGAAATGATTTGGAAAATAAACATTAAAATAGAGAAAGCTGAAAACAACAGCTGGATTATTTGATCCTCAATGACTTTTCCATTGAAGTCTGAGTGACTGATGGAAAAGGAGAAGAATAAAGTAGGGCTGGGATATGAGATCAAGAGAGAAAGGAAGCTTTTATTTGTATGTTTCACCTGAGTTAACTTTTGAAGGCTATTATGACATTTTCCTACAGGTAAATCTCAATTTAGATGGGAAAAATAAAATTCAGTGAATAAAACTCTTTGTATAAGACTCAAAACTATTCACATCCCTAGAAGGAAACTGTACTTTGAGTTATTTTGAAAATAAAAATCTTGGAATATTTCGATGTTTCTTCTAAACAATTTTAACACACATTTTTTTAAAATCATCAAGTAATCAAGAAATGGCTGTTCTGATTCCACAGGGGTCTGCTTGTCTACTTCAAAATGCCTACTCTTCCAAAAACTTATTTTACTCTACTCATTGTCTATTGCTACACTGAAATTGACAGTAGTGTTAGTGAATAGCAGGTGTGCAGAATGATTTGTTTAAGATATTGAATAACATAAGAGAAAAGACAGATTATGAGCATGTGTAAGATTATAAACATGAGCAGATTAATGCAGTTAAAGATCTCCTTCCTGTGACTAACTTGGACTATCCTGGGAAACAGCTTTGGAGAACATGTGACATCTTTTAGTGGAAATGTGGTGACTTCATTTCCTGGGTAACTCCCTATTCACTTGCTCTTTCTATCTATAGGTAGAAAAAATTGGTTAGAAATCTAGCTGCTAATACTTGATGTTCCTTGAATCTGTAAATGTGGATCTAATGTGTCACCCTCCCAAACTTTCAATTCTGTTGTAGGTTGGATTATTGTTTCCATCATTTTTTGTTTTCTTTGTAAGTGGTTTATATATCCACACCTTTGCCATGGAACTTTCTAGTACCTTACCTCTAGGCAGAAAATGCTGGCCTACTCTACTGGTTTTGGGCATAGTCATCTGACTTGCTTTGACTAATGAAATGTGAGCAGACATGGAGCCAAACCAAGAGCAGAACTCAACTGAGCACAGGTAAATTTAGCCAAGCCTAGTCAAGCCTAATAGAGCCCAGCTAAATTCAACAGCAGCCAGCCAAGCTCCTAAAAGAGTATGGCTGTAATGTGACATGAGCCAGAAACCAATGTTTGCAGTTACAAGCCACTGAGAACTTGGACTTGTTCATTGGTGCAGCAAATGGTGACTAACGCATGCTACTATTTCTGTAAATGATAACCATTGATACATATAAAAAATAATTTTTTTAATGAAATAGCAAATAGTGAGTTGGGAATGGGGATCAATAGATAGAGACATAATTTTAAAAACTGTCAGAAATTGTTGCTCTTGGTTTTCACTCAAATATGTATTAACTGAAGCCTGATCTTGAAGTTTTCATTCCTAAATTCATTCTTTGAGAATATGATGGCAAACTCTGTAATTCTAATTGGAAGTGAGCCTGCCCAATACTGTGTGAATTGGAAGCAATACCAAGTTACGTAAATTTTGACCTGAGGTGGATTTCAGCTTACAAACTACTAGGGTTGCACAAGCAGTCAGGTCATGTTGTCTAGCCTTAGAGTGATTGGTATATGTACTTTGAACCCACTTCTTAGGTACTTGATACAGTAGGCATCCTTCGTGTTTTGTATTTCTTTGTCCATAGACCTTTTTTTTCCTTGATTCAATTCAATAAATACAAACTGTCTATGGCTACAAGCCAGTACTCTTTTGTTAGTAAATTAGAGAACCTATTCATTCTAGCTTTTACAAAGCTGAAGTTTCATCGAATCACATGCTGGGGACATCCAAATGGGATCTAGACTCAAATAATGATCCTGATCACCCTCACCTCCCAAATATCAGCTTTCACAGTTTTCTTAACTCTACATCTTTTTACATGCTGGCCTCTTTCTTCCCTAACAAAATAAGGCTATCTCAATGTAATGTGAAAGATGGCTGCTGAGCCTCAAGCTAACAAAATAAGGCTATCTCAATGTAATGTGAAAGAGGCTGCTGAGCCTCAAGCTAACAAAATAAGGCTATCTCAATGTAATGTGAAAGATGGCTGTTAGCCTCAAGCTAACACAATGTAATGTGAAAGATGGCTGCTGAGCCTCAAGCTAATAGCCTCAAGCTAACACACTATTCCAAAAATAGTAAACCGTCTTGCTAACTAGCTTTAGAGAAAAGCTCCAGGGAGATCTCTGATTGGTTCAACCTGAGCAACTTATCCCAGGGAGATTTCTTATTGGCTCAACCTGGACCCTTTGTCTACCAGTGTGACCCATTGTGTTCTATGCTTCTACTAATTGTCCCAATGAAAACACATAGAATAATTAAGGCTTGCCACAAATGAATCAGAAGAATAGACTTTATAAAAGACTCTCGCCTGTAATCCCGGCACTTTGGGAGGCCGAGGCAGGCGGATCCGAGGCAGGCGGATCACGAGGTCAAGATATCGAGACCATCCTGATCAACATGGTGAAACGCCATCTCTACTAAAAATACAAAAATTAGCTGGTCGTGGTGGCACACAGCTGTAGTCTCAGCTACTCACAGGGCTGAGGCAGGAGAATCACTTGAACCTGGGAGGTGGAGGTTGCAGTGTACGGAGATCACGCCACTGCACTCCAGTCTGGCGACAGAGTGAGACTCCGTCAAAAAAAAAAAAAAAAAAAGACTCCCAAGTAGGCCAAATTTTAAATTATTCCTCTCTAACAAAAACCCACTGCCAATGCACTTAATCGGCTCCTGTCTCTGAGGGAGAAAAACAAGTATCTTGCAGTTATTCCCATTTTTCTTACTTTGAGTAGCTATGACTTTGGCCCTTGGGATTCTTGCCCTTACTTCAACTCTAGTCTGTCTATTTATTTTGTTTTGTTAAATGACTTGCTCTAGCGAAAGCTATTTCTACCTTGGGTGATAAGAATAGTTTCAAACTAGTATATGGACTTATGAAACAAGTGAGAAAATGTTTTACAATAACAACCATCAATTTCTTGTATAAGGTAATAGTATATGTGCTTGTCAATGAAAAGTTAAATCTTGGGGATTAGAGTAAAAGATATTTGACATTTACCAGGAAGAATGAGGGGAAGAATGGGAAGAAAGAAAAAAGTTCAATGGGGCATTGGAACCAACCTAACTGCTTAAAGACACTATGCTCCTAAATATAATCCTTCCCAACTACCCCAGATCTTTACTACAGTTATTAAAAATCAAGAAATGACTGTAGTATGTGAACTTGTGCAGGAGAAAAATAAGGGACTGCTTTTTGCATTTAGATAGAGTCAAGCTAAGTTGGCACAATGGGCAATGGGGTGGTCCTCAAGGCAGGAAAGAATGAAGAATAAATATGAACTATATGCAATTTTCAAAATGGTGTAGAGGACTGTGGCTTCTCCTAAGATGTACATCTTGAGGGGTCACCAAAGCTAACAAAATATCTGAGGAGCAGGAAAGTCATAATTGACTTCTCATTTAGCAATGTCTTAAATCAATATCTCTATAGACTGAGCAAGGAAATCTGAAGTTTTTTAGTTTCATGATTGCAAAGAATTTTCGACTACCATTTCCTGGCACCACAAAATGGTGAAAGACTACCATTCACCCTAAAATATTGGGTGAATGAAAAAGAAATCCTCTTGTGTGTATCACATATTGCTTCTATCACATAGTGTGTGGTCTGATCTACTCTAGTTTAATGTAGTGTTTAACTTAGCAGCTTGAAACAATCATTTAATTTCTCATGATTCTGTGGATCAGCAATTTAGGCTGGGTTTCACTGTGCTCAATCATACATTTGGACCTCAGCTAGGATGGAAGAGATGTCTGGGACCTCTCTCTCCATATCCTTTGTTACCCTTTAATATACTAGCCCTGGTTGTTTTTCTGTTTGTTTTTCTTTGTTTATTTGTTTTTTAATTTTCCACACCAAGACAAAAGGGTTCCCAAAAGCAAGAGAAAGCAAGGCCAAATGCGCAGGTACTTTAAGTCTCTGCTTGTATCACAATTGTAATAGCTCATTGGTTGAAACAAGTCATATGCTCTGGCTCAGAATTAATGTGGGTAAGGACTATACATGAAAACCATTAATGTAACAGTCTACCAAAAACATGTCATTACTGATTATGAAAACTTCTGAGTCGATGCTACAAGTTTAGTTTCTTTAATGAAGACTATCTTTGAGGATAAGGGAGGGTGTGTGTGCGTATAGATTATCTGAGGCTAACATACAGAGGAAGAAAGTTGCATTAGCCTGTTCTCATGCTGCTAATAAAGACATACCGAGACTGGGTAATTTATAAAGAAAAAAGGTTTACTAGACACACAGTTTCACATGGCTGTGGAAACCTCAAAATCATTGCAGAAGGCGAAAAAGGAGCAAAGACACGTCTTACATGGCAGCAGGCAAGACAGTGTGTGTAGGGGAACTGCCCTTTTATAAAACCATCAATTCTTGTGAGACTTATTCACTGTCACTAGAACAGCATAGGAAAAACCCACCACCATGATTCAGTTACCTCCCACTGGGTCCCTCTCACGACATGGAAACTATATGGATTATGGAAGCTATAACTCAAGCTGAGACCTGGGTGGGGACACAGCCAAAGCATAACAACAGTTAAGCCCTTTTGCAAAAGGCTTTACTTCTGCTTAGAGAATGAAATGAAAAATTGACCCTATGAAGTTTTTAAGATGAACACAGCAATAGTTCTGTGTCCACATATTCTTTCAGAACTTTTCTACTACTGTCTGATCAAATGGAGCAGTCTCCCCTTAAAATTGGTCTGGATTTTGTGATTGTCTCATGGATAAAATGCAATTAAGTGATGTATGTGACTTTTAAGATTAGGTCTTAAAAGGTGGCAGAGTCTTTCTTTCTCTCTGCTCTCACCAATGAAACCTAGGGCACTGTGCTGTGAGGAAGCCTCAGCCAACTGGAGAGGCCATATATAGAAGTTCCAACCAACTACCTAGCTAAGGTCCTGACCAACATTCAGCCCAGCCAACATGTAGTAACAAACACCAGAAATACAAGTCAATATACTTATATTTCTTCACATGATTCTGTAACTTATCTTTGGCGCCACCTCACTTGTGGCGAATTGAAACACAGTTGAACTCTCCACAAAGCCTTGCCCAAATTGCAGACTCATGAACAAAATAAATGTTGGTGTTGTTTTAAGCAACTATGCTTTGGGGCAATTTGTTATAAAGCATTAAATAACCACAACAGACCACCTATTCCTTTCTACAGTGAAAGTTCCTGTGAAAATCAGTGAAAGATTCTTAGGATTAGGGTAGTTGTGAAGTCTACTGTTTATCTCCACATGTGTAATAACACACAAAGTATGAAAATGTCTGTATTTTATGGGGAAAATAAAATAATGTCGCACAAACTTAAAGCATGCATAACGTAAGATGCCATTAAATGCTACAAAATAAAGTTAAGGAAAGAGAAGGCTTCATCTAATAATGAAATTGTCAAATCAGTGATAGGTTTTCAGAATTTTTGAATTTGTAAGTACAAATACATAAAGCCATTGTCAAAATAAAATATTTCTCTTTAAGTACTTATAATTTCTTAAGGTGTAATGAAGAGATGTACAGGTAATTTCAGAGATAATCTAGGTTAAAGAAGGAAAGTTGGGACACAGGGATGTTAAATCCTTGTATGATTACTAAAGTAGTAGTGCAAAAAATGAAATTCAGATCTTCTGCTTGAAATTCATTTGTTTTATGCTGTGATACTTATCTTTTTATTATTTTTCTTAATTGCTAGTAAGTATGATTTCCCTCTCTTTTTACTTGTGCGTGTGTGTTGGGAGGGTATGTTTAATCTCTACTAGGCTAGACATTACTTAAAAAATATAGAGCCTAAAATCACATTTGACATTTACAATAATTATAAAGAATGAATGATTAATTTATAGTTTTATTGGTTTTGTGTGATCTCCCTCAATTTAAGAGAGATGTGTCAACACAATTGGGTATTTTAAACCTATTTGAGGAATGGAGCAAGTCATACATTTTATTTAATGAGGTATAACCTGAGTTTTATAATGTATAGTACTTTAAATACTTAGCTTTCTCACTGTAAGTGGAGTTACAGCAAGGCATCTGGCTAGGGGAAAAAAATCAAACAAGTTGTATCGTGTGACATCATTGGCCTTATGCAGAGATGTTGGGTTAGGTATAAGTGAGATTTGCTTAAGCAGTGCTTCTCAAAATTTGATGTATATACAAATCAACTTCTGAATTTTTAAACAAGAGTGTTCTGATTTAGTAGACATTGTGGGGAGCCTGAGGTTCTGACTGTCTAACAAGCTCATAAGTGACACCTATGTTGCTGGTCACTATGTTGCTGGGCCACACTGTTAGTTGTAATGGACTAGAGATAGGAGGTCAGATACTCATCATACTTTGTCAGTTGTATCTCAGAAACAAACCTGACAGCTGGTTAAATAGCTTCTGATCACCTATATGAGTAACGAAACCTTCTCCACCTGGGAGCCCTCTGAGTCAATTTCTGTGAGCAATCTCAAGCCTTTTCAGTATATTCATACCTCTCTTGGTAGATATAGGTTTGCTCTTGCCTTTTGGGGTACTGATCCTTGGAGATCTTCCATTTATTGCTCCTACCATTACTCTTCTTCCTCTTCCTTTTTCTCTTCATTATGCTGTCATCGCACTTTGTTATCAAATGAGAACGGAATATTTATTTGTCTTGGGTAATATGCTTTCACTGAGTTTGAATTCCAGGGTCGAAATTTGTTTCTGTTCATTCTAATGCTCTTTCTTAAAATTAGAATCTTCCTTCTTTGAGGCCCTCTGCTATCTCCTGGCTTCATAGAGGTTAAATGTTGTAAAGGCTTTGACTGAAGTTTACATTTTATTCTACAATTTTCCATTAGATATGAAGACTTATATACATTATAGAAAATACCTTAATGTTAAAAATATTATTTACAATTTAAATGTCTTCCTATTCTCTTCAGTCAGAAGTTGATCTTTAAATATATGGGCAAGACCTAGACATTACATGTGAAGGCTTTTCTCTCCATTTTATGGTACGTAGCACACAGCTTAGAACATGTTAGATACTAAATATTAGCTTGAGTAAATGATGAGTAAACTCATAAGTTAGTGGATGAATTATGGAATAGATTACAAAAGAGAATTATCTGGTCAGGTATTTAAAATATTCTATTTAAAAGAAACACAAGTAATTTGTTTTAAATGTAAAAATGTAATAAAATTGTTTTTAATCTCTAGACATAGCCTGAAAGCAATGCAATACACATGAAATTTTATTTAACATGAAATTAGCTTGAAGACAAAATAAATTCTTCTGTCCACGTATTTACCTAACATATACTTGCGTCCTTGGAAGTCATAGGCATCCACATATCTTCAGCCACAACTTGGTATTTCTAATATAATTCTTATTTTTGAACTCCTAAACTTTCTGGTAGAAATCTTCAGTTGAAAATATCCTGGCAAGTAAAATTAGAAACTTCCAGAAATGTACTTATTTCTATTATGTTGTTTTATTTCTGAACATTGTGCTCAACATTTTTTTGTACATACGTGCCCAAATCGGAAAACGAGGGTTCTAAGTTTCCCCCTCCATCATTGCCCACCTTTAATTAACCCTAATAATAACTGACATCTTTCAAGTTCATTTTCTACTATCTATCCCCATGGTCATTATCTTGGTTTGAAACTTCATTATCTCTATAGATTAAAAACAAACACAAAATGCATACAAACAAAAACAACATACAAACAAAACCCACTTAACTCATCTTTCTTTATGTAGTCAGTTCTCCCTCAATAGTTTTGCCAGACTTCCTAAACCAAAATCTGATTGTGACTATCCCCTTCTAAATGTATTTAATCAGCATACCCCTTCAATAAATCCACTAACCTTTCTTGTTATCCAAGACAGTTTGTCATCTGTCTTGGATAACAAGTTGCAGACTCCATCCAATGCCATTTTCCCCTAGAAATATACATAATGGCACTATAGGAACAATGATCTCCACATGCCTCATGCATTGGTATTTTTTTTTTTTTATTATTATACTTTAAGTTCTAGGGTACATGTGCACAATGTGCAGGTTTGTTACATATGTATACATGAGCCATGTTGGTGTGCTGAACCCATTAACTCGTCATTTACATTAGTTATATCTCCTAATGCTATCCCTCCCCCCTCCCCCCACCCCACAACAGGCCCCGGGGTGTGATGTTCCCCTTCCTGTGTCCAAGTGTTCTCATTGTTCAATTCCCACCTATGAGTGAGAACATGTGATATTTGGTTTTTTTGTCCTTGTGATAGTTTGCTGAGAATGATGGTTTTCAGCTTCATCTATGTCCCTACAAAGGACATGAACTCATCGTTTTTTATGGCTGCATAGTATTCCATTGTGTATATGTGCCACATTTTCTTAATCCAGTCTATCATCAATGGACATTTGGGTTGGTTGCATTGGTAATTTTTTTAACCTTTGCTAGAAATGTTCTGCTCCACTCTACTCGTCCACCACCCATTCTACCCCACCTTACACTACCTCTTTTCCCATTTAGATCTTCCACTCTATATCTCTTTGCATGAAATTGTCCATACCTGCTTAGTACTCATCCCATTATTTTGTGATTGTGCACCACATATCTGTTCACATGATTTCTTATGGAAGTTATTAAGTATTTTGATTTCTGTTTCAGTCAGATTTCCAACAGAGAAATAGAACCAGTAGAAAATATATCTTAAGACACTTTGGTTGCAAGGAATTAGCTTACAATGTTGTGGGAACCGGCTTAGCCGACCTAAAATTTATATGGCTGACTATCAAAAAATACAGGCTGGAATTCTTAGGCACAGGCAGAAGTTGCTGTTCACAGGTGAAATTTGTTCTTTATCCTGGAAGCCTGGGCTCTGCTCTTTAGATTTAGCAGCTGACTGAATCAAGTCCACCTAGATTACCTAGGATAATCTTGTTTATGATTATGATTATCACTACCAGTTATCAACTGATTTTGAACTTCATTCACATCTACAAAATACCTTCATAGTAACATCTAGATCAATGTTGGATTAAATAACTGTCAACTGTAGCCTAGCCATGTTGACCCATCAAAAGACCATCACAATTGCTGATATAACTTTAATACAATTTGCAGCATTTTCAGATGGAAGAATTGAGAAAAGGGAAGCGGGCTGACTTTTCATTTTAGAATTTATTACGCATTAACTTAAAGTAAGTAATAATTATGTAGGTGATTATTTAGATATTTTAACCTACTTAATTTAGAAAATCATTTAAAATCATTTTTGTTAAGACTACAAGATGATTTTGGGTAAAAAAAAATTTACCAAATATCAAGATCACAATAATCACTTAAAATAGTGACATGCATAGAGATATATACACAAGAAAGTATGAACTAGGGTCTGCTTTGCTGTGCTAGAGAATTAAACATAAAAATTAAATGTAGGATATAAAACATAAAGACAAATAATTTTATCAAGTTTACAAAACGTTTTTCATTGAAAAAACTTTTTACTGAAAACATATTGACTGTGTGAATTGTGAAATATCAAGATAATGAACAAAGACATATACCATTCTAAATAAGCTGATATTATTGTGAATAATTATATGTAACAATTATTTTACTGATTATGTGCAAAATGGCATTTTTTTAGAAATAAATATATCTTACCTTTGAACAATGTACACCTAACATATACTACTTTCAATGTGTCAAATTAGTTTTACAGTTAAGAATGAATCCTGGATTATAACTTTAGGCACCAAGATAATTAAATGGAAACATATCAGATCTATGTAATTTAAATATTCAAATGATTAATGGTCTTAATTGATATTCTAATTATTATTTTTTCAAAAAATTTAAAATCTTAAAGAAATAAAAATATTGGTATACATTTTATTGCTTAAAAATATACATTTTACACTGTACTAACACATGGCTATTATAATACATGAACACATAATATAAATAATAGTAAAATAAATAATTTTATCCATGTGTTACTTTTAATATCTATCACTGCTTTAATTATGTCATAAATAACAGGGTGGCTTAATAGCAAAAATATTTGGAAATAATTTGAAAAGGGACCCAAAGAAAAATAAGTTTACAATTTATGTGTTTAAAAGTTAATGTAGACTTTTAGAGCATTCACAGGTAGAAGAAGGCAACAGATACACTCCCCTCGTCTAGCACATCCATACTCAAAACATCTATTTGCTTTGCTTTGTCAAAACATATGAAAAATCATTAAAGTGTTTTAATAAATGTCTGGTTTTCCTGCTCATTCATCTTATAAATATTAATTATCCATGGATCAGGCAATTAAAGTTTAATCAATTTGCACTAATTAGCACCACATACTTGCATAAAAAGATAAAACCAACTCCTGCATCTGGCTGTTATTTGCAGTTTTTGTCAAGTGCTGATGAGTTTAATCTTGAAGGGAAGATTAAGAAGAAAAGAAAAAAATAAATCAAGAAAGTAGTGTTAATTTTATTAAATTTTCACTCAAAGCAGTGGTCACGAGTATCATGGCGATAATGCCAGCAACATTACACTTTTTAAAAATCTAAACCTGAGTCCACCAGCTGCTTCTTCATAGCCTTGTCCAATAAGGAGGGGGCCACATATCTTCTGTTTCTGACACTGCTATCTGCTTTTTATTTAACCTTTTTGATAAATCCAAATCTGACTCAGTTCTACCCTTTGTGACTTAAAAATTTAAAAATGAATGGTCATCACAGTCATGGCCTTTAAGGATCAACTCTCTTCCTTCAGAGTGAATGTGAATGTCCACATTGAAGATACAGTTTAAAAATTATAGCTTTATAAATGAAATTGAAATGTTCTTTACTAAATATTATGTGTGAGTGTGATGGTAAGAGAGAACTCTGGAAGACTTAAAATTTGTATTCTGACTTTTTGTGCATATATCACAGCTCAATACGTTTTTGTCCCACATAGACTTTAGGAGACTGACTCCTGTTTCTCTGCCTTTGACTTCTGAATTTGATTAAATAAATTACACTGCCAATCTAGTAAGGAGACATTGTACAGTGCATTTGCATTACTATTTTGTGTTTTAATAACCAGAGAAAATAAAGTGTTCCATTACTGCCTATTCATATAATTGACAAGGATTATAGGGAATGGAACTAGTCTTTAATCACTGATGAAAATTCATCTTAGGCTTGGCAGGTAAAACTACAAGTTTTAAGAAGATTTGGCATTGTACTAAAAAATAGAGCATGATTCATAAAAAAAGCTATGCAGCATTTATATAGAGATTTTTATTCAGTTTATGCAAGAATAGACCACTGAATGGTTATTGATATTTTTCAAATAAAGTATGTATGATTCATTAAACTCTCTATTCCCTTGTGAAGCCACTGCTCTGTTAAGCCCTCTTTGAGTACATATCCCATAAAGAAAGCAGAGGCAGAAAAGGAGGATGTCATGCTTCAATGCCTTCTTTTTTAAAAAGTGCCTAAAAACGAGATCACATACAGTAACAGATTAAGTCTCTAAACTACCATCTGGATTTCAATACATGCGATTTTCACATGGTTGTTGAAAAAATGTGAATATGTTTTTTGTTAGAACATTACATGCATGCTGGTCTAGAGACATACACACCTGTATACACTTTAAAAGTAAAACTTCGAACCAAAATTCAATGCTCTAGACTCTTTCTGCTATGAATGAAGTAGTACATGAAAAAAATGCATATAAAATCTAAATTGCTATTAAAAAACATAGCTTCATGGGCAAAGAAAGATGTCACTGCTCTGCTTCAGTAGCCTCCTAATGAACACATTCCCTATCTTCTTATATTAATAATATTTAACATCCCCAGCCTTATATTTACAGGTTAAGGAAAGCTAGATAGTATGTTAACAAGATCTGAATATTCATTAATTCTCTGTCCCCTTCAAGGCTAAAGACTTTAGGAAATGTTTTTACTTTCCTATCTTTCTAATTTTCTTTTAATTCCCTATCTTTTCCCATACACATAAGGGTTTATTTTCTACTTTGTTCAACAAGTATTTTTTGGCTTCACATTTGTGCATGGCAGTGGTGTAGGGAACCAAAAAAATATCACTTGAGAAATGATAAAAGTAAATCAGTATGCTAAGCCTGGAAGGATGGATGTTACAATTTCCTTCAAATATCTAAATATTTATAACATGGAAGAAGACTTAAATCTTACTCCCTTTTATTTCAGGAAGAAGAGATGGATAGAAGCCATAGGAAAACAAACATTTACTTTGTGTAAAAAATAACCCTTGAAGATAAATGTGTGGCATTTAAATGGTTTGTCATGGGAAGCAATGACTCCAATCGATCCTTTACAAAGATGCTTTGTGAGGAATATCGCTAAAGAATAGAATTGAAGACCAGTTGTAAGATCCCATGCAAAAATTAAAATATAATTATTTAAAATATCATTGGATAATATCCTCCCTTCAGAAAATAAATTTATAAATTGTTAAATATGATACACAAATAATGAAGTATAATTTCCCTAGCCATTTAATTTTAACACAAAGAAATTCCCATTGACATTATTAACCTGGGTCTTCAAAACAATACACTCTCCTTTGTAAGTTGAGGGCCAGATACTGAGGAGTTCCCTGTTTGGTGAGCTATCTCTGCATAGCCAGAATAAGCCAGTGTTTTTAAAATAGAAGAAGAAAAAGGACAGGTAAACACAATTAATGTAGCCCAGCTTTCTGACACTATGGGCCTTACAGATCTCAGATTCTACATTTCTCTGAGAGAAGAAAGTCCATGTAAAGTAATGTTGGCTTTAATTTTTCTTCTCAGGCCGTTTCCATCCATATATATTTTTGTGAGAATATAATTGAGAAATAATTGGATTTTTATAGCTTACTCTAGCCTACTCAATAGGGTTTTTTCTCTTCTGTTTATATACTATTTACTAGAGGGATCAAAACTATAGAGTGGAAGAAATCTCTTCTCCAGACAATTAAAAATACCATTGTTCATTATCTGAAAATAGTCATCAGGCATAAGTGATACAATTAGATATATTTAAAGAAAGTAAATGAAAGCTAAAGAATAGTCAAAGGATAAAGATGGCACATATACTTGTATTTGTTGATATTTTGTCCTATTTTTAAATAATATAATTTGTAAGCATTGCATACAATTATTAATTATGAAGATATAAAATAACATATTAAATGCTAGTAAAGTCAGTAGGTTTAAAGAAGAAATCTGTCTGTTGTAGCTTTTTATAAAACAAATGGCATAATAATTCTTTTTTATCTGAATCAAATTTAAATGCACATCATAAAAAAAATACAGCAGTTGTGTTATTATTTCTTTAAAACTATAGAAATTATCTAACTTTCTACTTATTTCAAGAAACAGGTGAATCAAAATTGCTTCTCAGGACAGATACAGATGCAAATATATCATACCTATACATATCTTCCATATGAGTTCATTTTGTAATAAGTTTCTTCTGTAACTCATTACAAAAGAATTATACATATTTACATAACTGTCTTACATAACTAAAAGATTATTTGTCCTGTTATCAAATAATATTTTTCTCTTTAAGATTTCATGTTGAAGACTTCTTAAGTGAATTCTTTGAATATAATATCTTTGGAGTATGAATGAATTTTCCAAATCACAAATGAAATCTCTCTGGTAACTAGTATAAAAGATCTTATTTTCCCCTTGGTACATACTCTTACATCCCATTAAGATATAAGGAGGAATAATCATGCAGGGAAAAAATGTAATAGAATTTTAAATACAAAAATATTTGTATTCCTCCCCAAATTATATTTAACTTGACTTAATTTCATTTTAATAAAATTTCATTTTAATAAAATATACTTAGTTTAATTTTTAAATTATGCATTAATTAATTTTTGTTAAAGAGAGTTTTGACAATTTTTGTGCAATCTATTTTGAGGAATTTCAGGAAATGGAAAAATTTTGGCAGGAAGAAAATATATTTTCAGCAAAAAAAACAAATTGACATCAAATACTATTATGTTACAAACTAGCATCCTGACAGTCATCAACATTTATTTGAAATTCCACTGTGGGATTGTTATAGTTTGAATGTGTCCTTTCCAAAATTTAGGTGTTGCCAATGCAATAGTACTAAGAAGCAGGATCTTCAAGAGGTGATTAGGCCATGAGTTTCCCTCTCTTATGAATGCAATTAAGGTCTTTATAAAAGAAGCTTCACGGGGTTCCCTTAAGCCTTCCCCCTACTGCCACATGAGAACACAGCATTCCTCCCCTCAGAGGAAGTCACCATCTTGGAAGGAGAAAGCAGCATTCACTGGATAACCACACCTGCCAACACGTTGATCTTGGATTTGCCAGACTCAAGAACTGTGAGAAAATAAATTTTTGTTCTTTATAAATTACTAGTCTCAAGAATTTTGTTATAGCAGCACAAATGGACAGGTTCCAAATAGCTATGGTTATTCTCCAGAATTTAATGGCTTCCCATGACTGGAAAAGCATCCTCTTTCATGCTTTTATAACACCATTTATAATTTTTTTTAGAATTCCCTCTCTTATTAATAAAAAACCAATTACTAAGAAATCCCTTTGGTCTTTTGTAACCCTTTCTTATATTTAAACATCATACTCTTTACATACTTCATGAGTATTTTGCATTTATCATGTCATCCCATGAGAAAACATGCCTAATTAAAACAACTTGTACAGTGCCAAGAACTCCACACATACTTAAGAAACATGAAACATGTTAGAAATGATTGTGATGCTTTTCCATCCAACATTGCTTGAGAATGACCAATATTTAGAAGCAATTATAATAGGAAAAAAAATTTAATCTGTTTGTAATGATTAAGTGAAATCTAGGAGCCAGATATGGTAATGAATCTTGAACAGACCTTGTTAAACATATTTTTAAAAAGTGGTTAAGAAGGATTATTTTTACCTGAGACCATTTGTTGCCTTAAATAAAAATCAAGAAATTCTGAAATAAAATACAATTGGTAAAAGGAATATCACTGCAATTTCCCTTCTTTTCAAGAAATAGATTGATGTGTAGTTTTTGGTTACTATCTTCAACTAAAAGATAGTTTGCAAACTGTTTACTTAATATATGAATCTGATAGCAGGATAGGTTTTGAATGAATTCTGATGTTGGCAAAAGGTCTATTTAGGGATATCTCTAATTTCCTTTAAGGCACATGCCTCCTCAGAATCCCCCATGCCTGTGGCCTGTCTAACCAGGGCCATACACCCTTTTCATGAAACATTTTATAGTGTTTTCCACCAAGCTCCAATCAAAATGTATGCCATTATTTCCCATTTCCATGAGATTAGTCTGCCCACAGTCAGATCTTGTTTCGGGTAAAACTTTCTCTTACCTCCTAGACAATTGGGGAATAGACTCTATCACCTACCTGAAGGAACAATCTTTTAATTTTGACCAAGAATTCAGGGGGGTGTATAGGGATGACTTGTTTCAGTTCCTCCATGCCTGGAGACTAAGCTGGGGAGCCAGTATAGATCAATTGAGGATATATACCTCTAGGACCTCAGTTCTTACTCTTACTTTGGTTGGCTGGAAGGCCCAAGAAGCTTTCATTCATAAGTTTGATATCTCAGTTCTTTCTACATAGTCTCTCACTTTCTGTGTGGCTAGGTTGGTCTTCTGAGTATGGAGGTCTCAAGGTAGTTGGACATGGCTGCTGTTTTCCAAGAGGAAGGAGCAGAAGTTGTCAAATCTTCTTATAGACATCAGCCAGAAAAGGAAACATCATCACTTCCACTATGTTTTATTGGTTAAAGCATAAAGCCAGCCCATATTCTGCCTCTGGAAAAGATGGGTGGCAAAAAATTTGCAGCCACCACCGACCACAAGTTATTTTACATTCTTGCTACTTTCAAAATGCACTCAGACTATCCCAAGATGCCAAAAGTCTCATCTCATAAGACATCAGAAACTAGCCTGGGAATTTACCATCTAAATAGTTCCAAGAGTAGGTTAGCCTCTTCTGGCGTGGTTTCTCATGTGTAATTCCTTAGGTGTGACTCCTCATGACCTGATAATTGTGAAAGGAGATTATCTGGCTTCTACAAATACATGCATTTTATAAGACATGGATGGGAACACTTCAACACATACTTTTATTCAAAAAGGGGGCAACACAGGACACACTGCTGTTACTAGTAGCAGTTCTCAAATCCTATCAAGTTCCTACTGCTGGATTTTTGGTTCTCTGTGCCTCTTGCCTCTACCTTCTGACTCATTCTTTCTTTTCCGTAAAAAAAGTGACCATGTTTGAAGCTGGGTAGCTTTCTTATTCTATTTTATTGTTGTAGAAGTTCTGGAACCTAAATGCCCTCCTTTCATTCTGAGCTATCTTTGTCACTTACAGACCAAGGTGGTATAATTTCCTTAACATTTCTTTCTTCTCTTTTGTGTTACATGTTAATTCACATGCTTGGACAGAAGCCACACTCAGAAATCTGTTTTGAGGCAGGGCTCTCTCTGCCTTGGGTTGAGAATCAGAGTGCTGTTGGGCAATGCCCTTATAATTCTTAGAAATCTTTTAGTCTCACTGAACAGATTGGCTATGCACTACCATAAATATTTTGATGTATTAACAAAGAGTCTTGCTGGCTGAGGTTATTTCTTGTCTGAGAGTTTTTCTAGGGGTGAGAAATATGCAATTATAGGGCAGTTCATTTTGAATCCAGTAGGTTCTGTTTCAGAAATATTTTCTCTATATCTGGCTTGAAACGGAACAGCTCCGTCTTTAGTTCATGTCTCTCTGGACATGCTTTATTAAATACAGCTAAAATAAATTCATTGGCACATTAAACACTCCGAGTGGCAATCTCTTTAGCCAACTTCACTAGTAAATTAGGCTTATTTCTATTTTCCAGAGTTTTGCCAAACTTATTTGTCACCATTTAACATATGTCTGTTTTTATTCAGCCTCTAATAACAATTTTCTCTTTGTCCTTTAGCCTTTAACTAATCTCTTGTTGGTATCTTATGGTTTGAAGATCACCATTTCATTCCAAAGACAGTGCCATGTATTTGAGGTTTTTGTAGTGGACATACTTCATATCCCTGGTAAGAAATCCTATCTCAGTTATCAATTGCTGCATAAACACCTCCATTGCCCAAAACAAAACACAATGCTAAAACAATTTACGATTAGCTTTCACAGTTCTATAATTTGAACAGCACAGTTGGCCAATTGGGAGCTCTTTATACAGTTCAATTAGAGGTGATAGGAGTTGGAGTCATCTGGATGTTCAACTGGGCTTGTAGCTTAAATTATTCACACTTTACTCATGTAATGACGAACTGCTTTAGGTGCTTATAATATGTAGAGGCTAACTCTCTCTTTCTTTCTCTCACTCTGTCTTTCCCTCTGTTGATCTCTCCTTCTTTTCTGTCTTCACGTGGGCCACTGACATGGCTATCTTATGCTTTCTCACAGCATGGTAGCTAACTTTTCCTGGAGTAAGCATTTCAAGAGATTTTGTCAGAAGCTGAAAGTCATATTATGACCTAAAATTGAAAGTCATGTGTCATACTGTATCACCTCTGCATTCTATCAAAAGGAAGT
The DNA here is from genome assembly GCF_028885655.2 of Pongo abelii. Classification (NCBI taxonomy): domain Eukaryota; kingdom Metazoa; phylum Chordata; class Mammalia; order Primates; family Hominidae; genus Pongo; species Pongo abelii. The sequence goes on along the minus strand of NC_071999.2, from coordinate 76,846,050 downwards.
AACAAGGCCAACCCAGATTCCAGGGTATGCGTATTGTGCGGCACTGCTCATTGTAGTAGGACTGCAGGGCCATCTTTCAAGGCTAGCTTCCAGAACAAGAATGCCTATTTCAAAAAATTGTTTGATCACCTCTAAATAAGCCTTTTTTCCACTTTCATACTTGTTTTTAAACTCATCAAATTGTATACATTAGATATGTATAGCCTTTTGATGTTAATCACACCTCAAAAAAGTGTTTTGTTTTAAAAGAATTGCTTTGTCATTTCTATAACTTAATGGAAGATCTTTTCTCTTCAGGGTATAGCCAGAAATTCCAATTTGAGCTAACCTGTTTCACTGATGAAAAGCCCAAAACCCAATGCAATAGGTTTTATGACTATAGTAATCATTACAGCAAGACCCAGATTTAGAGACACCAGGAAATGACAAATGGTGACACTGAATCACCTGTTGATTTGGAATACTAAAAATTTTGATAATTTATGTCTTTGAGATGGCATAAACATAATTTAGAAAATTTTTACATTAAAATTACTTTAAAAATTTTGATTGTTTAGCTTTAGAATTTTGTGCTGAATCCAGGTTTAGATATATATAGTGTTTTTGTGTTATGCTGTAAGTCTGAAGTTATTTATCTGAAATGTTTCATATAAACTAAGTAATAAGTGACCCACTCAGAATTGGTGGCTATATAATTAACTTGTTTATGCCTACAATGACAGAAAGAATATTTTGATTTTATTTTAGTCAAAAGATTAAAAAGCTAATAACTCTCCTCTTCTTGCATTACTACTTTGATAATGTTGACAACTTATCCTATTCTTAAAATCACAGCTACCATACACAACACAGTAGACTCATCTGTTAAATTACTGTGCATTTTTTCCCCTTTTGAAAAGAAGGATGAGATATTAAAATTCAATCCTTATGGTAGAAATAGATATAATGACATTTTTGATTACTCAGATAACATAGATTCCTCTCTTTAATTTTAGTTTTAAAAACAATTTCAGATCAGGAATTAATGCAAGCAATCAAATGTGATAATAAAATTGCAAACTTCATCTAAAGTCAACGTATATGCATGGCATTTATAGAACATTTCAACTTATATAAAGATTACAACCAAGCAAATACTGGTAAGGAGATTGTTGCACATGTTGGTTTCTAATCTATTCAGGGTGAATGAAATAATCAATGATATGAAAACACCAAAGGAGGAAGGAGAGAGAAAAAGAAAATAGGAGAGAAGATGCCATAGATGTACAGGGCACTTCTATTGGAAATCATGATATTTAGAAGTATTGACTATTACAACTGAAAGAAAGCTTTAAGGTTATTTTGCAAATCTTGATAGGGCCTCCAGAAGTAGTGTCCTTGTTGTGGTCATCCTCTCATCCCCAGCTCAAAATTTGGTTTTGCTCTTAGGATTGGTGATATCAAATAGCCACCAAGAGAGTCTGAAAAAGTTTGCTACTCTAGTAATAATAGTGTGGATGATGAAAGGATCAATAGTGCAAGCTCTTAGCTTACCAAGTAAATTTCACAAATTTAATTAAGGTAAAAGGGTCTTGTACTATGTGGAAGGTAATATCCCATCCCATTTTTTTGAGCTACTGTGTAAGTTTAAAATGAATTTCCTTGGATGAGAATGTTATTGATATTGACATGAGGCAGGGAAATACTGGGTAGAAGAGGGTATTTCCCTGGCAAAGTCCCCACTTTCAGGCCTGGAAACCTATGGCCCTAAATGGGAGCAGGTATTCCTGTTATCATGCCCAAATTTTGCCTTTTCCAAGACCACTCTGGCATACCACTCCCCTATCCTGTACCCATATAAACCCCAAACCTCAGTCTCCATGAGCAGAAGAGTGGTGAGGCAGAGAAGGAGACAAGAGAAGGAGCACCTGAACATTGAGAGGAGTTTGGCTGGAGATGGTTGGAGAGGAGATTGGAAGTGGGACAGCCAAACTCCTGAGGAAGATCATCCTCCCACTCCATCCCCTTTCCAGTTCCCTATCCATCCCACCAAGAGCCACCTCCATCACTTAATAAAATCACCAAATTTACCAACCTTCAAGTCTGTGTGACCTGATTCTACCTGGACACCAGACAACGACTCAGGTACCAAGAGGGCAGTGTATAAAAGGCTGTCATCCTGACTCTCCACTAGCTGGTTTAACACTTAGCTGTCTGAGGATGGCAGCTGCTAAGAGCATTAATTATAACACACCCCTACTTGTTACCATGGGGCTGGAGCCCAAAAGTACTTTCCCCAGCTTCTGCGCCTGCCCATCTACATGCTCCCCATCCTTAAGAGGTTTAAGCATACAGCAGCTGAGCAAACAAGTCACACCCCTGTCACAAGTCCCACGACGGGGTCAGGGAACTCTCTCATCTCATCATCAGTGAGATCTCAGAATTGTACCCTTGAAAAAAGTTAGATGTGGCTAAGATCTTGTTTGCATAATCTTGCCTGCCAAATCTTGCCTGCCATTTTGTGCAATGGCAGAGCTTTTGAGGAACCCAAAAGGGTAGCTGGGAAAAGGTATATCATGTTTCTTCAAAGGTGAAGTCAGGCTGTGACTGAGAGGCTGTTCAAATTGGTCTTGAACAGAACATACTAGCCAAATCTATACTAGTAAAATACTTTACAGTTGCTTATTGGATAGAGTCAGTGATTTTAATAATATTGGATATGGGATCTGAATTGACTGTTCTATGGCATTAAAGTTGGGATAATCCAGGGTGAGTTGCTATTTGTTCTCTCCAGTTTTAAAAACAGGCCCACTTGGAATGTCAAACAGAGAAACAATGGGAATAATCACCCTTTCCTTAAATACATATTTTATAATCAGCTTCAATCCTCAAGCTAGTCAATAGGCAGCAGCTTAAGGTGCATACGGGAGACCAGCAACAGAGTCAGTGAACAGGCCAAAGCAAGAGAATAGGACTCCACTGACAGTGGGTCTCCCAAGACATGTTGCTCACTGTGCCAATTGTTAGTCACCCTGAATAAGGGTGATGGACTCTCCACCCAAATATTGGTTTAGATGTAAAACCAATGATGATGCCACACATATATCCACACAAGCCAAGAGGAGGTTTCTGGTGAAAGAAGGGTGGACTTCAAGCAGGCCAAAAAAAAAAAAAAAAAAAATGCTTGAGGGAACAAAAACAAGGTAACTGGCTTGGGGTTTTATTACGATTGGGGTTGGGACTGAGGTGCTAGTTTCCTTACAAGGGCTATGGCTTGCATGGTCCGAGTTTCTTGCTGGGGCCAAAAGAGTGTGAGCACTGACCTTTCACAGCTTGTCCAGATGTGGGAAAGAAGTGGACGAAGGAACACTGGTGCCTGAAAGCTGTCAGCAGTCAAATATAAAAATAGAGTCTTGGGGCCGGGCGCGGTGGCTCACGCCTGTAATCCCAGCACATTGGCAGGCCGAGGCGGACGGATCACGAGGTCGGGAGATCAAGACCATCCAGGCTAACACGATGAAACCCCGTCTCTACTAAAAATACAAAAAATTAGCCGGGCGTGGTGGCGGGAGCCGGTAGTCCCAGCTACTCAGGAGGCTGAGGCAGGAGAATGGTGTGAACCCAGGAGGCAGAGCTTTCAGTGAGCCGAGATCCCGCCACTGCACTCCAGCCTGGGTGACAGAGTGAGACTCCATCTCAAAAAAAAAAAAAAAAAAAAAAATAGAGTCTCATTCTTTATTACAAACCTAAAACAGTCTCATAACCACTGCAGTGATGGGGAAAAAAAGATGTGGTATCTACTTAGCTTTACTGTTCCCAAGGTCATAAGCCCATTATTAAGCTGACAGTATTTACAGAAATAATTCTTTTTTTTTTTTTTTTTTTTGAGACAGAAGCTTGCTCTATTGCCCAGGCTGGAGTGTCACGGCATGACCTCAGCCCACTGAAACCTTTGGGTTTAAGCAGTCCTTCTACCTCAGCCTCCTCAGTAGCTGGGACTACAGGTGCACACCACCACGCCCAGCTAATTTTTATATTTTTAGCAGAGATAAGGTTTTGCTACGTTGGCCAAGCTGGTCTCAAACTCCTGACCTCAAGTGATCAGCCCACCTTTGGCTCCCAAAATGCTGGGATTACAGGCATGAGCCACTGTGCTAGGCCAGAAATGATTTCTTAAACTAAATAAGGCAGACAAAATTGGAAGAAGCTATCAGGTTTAAAATTTAGAGAAGCTCTCAAATTCCAATGGAAGCTGTAGCTTCAGCGTGTTTTTTAAACTGCAGCTAGTCCATTTTTTAAAATGTCAACTTCCCAACAAGAAGTTGACTGCTTTTTGTATTCTTAGAATTGTGCTTATAGTGGCAAGCAAGAGAGTGCCAGTCTTTGTACACACAGTTTATGTTGACGAGTGTCTCAAGCTTCAGACTTCCGGACAGTAGACACATACTTAAATACCTGAAACAGCTTGGAATAAGATAAAAGGAAGTTGTAGAAACTAGTTAACTAGATAGCACGTGCCCCAGCTATAGACATTCCAATTCAAATTGCTAAAACTGTCTGACAAAACAAAACATAGCCTTGGAGACCCTTAATTAGCAAGCTTACTTTGGAGCTTAATTCAAAAAGTTCTAAGATTTTAATTCTTGATGGTAGGATTTGAATGATACATATCTACTTCCTATTCCTACCAGTTTTCTAGGGTCCCATGTAGAGAGCTTCGCCATATGATCTCTATTCCATTGTGCAGATTCCTTAAAATTTAGACTATAGTTCTTAGTGTATATGGCTATCAATGTGGAATTGTTTCCCTGGTCCAAAAGACGGTCCAAAGAAACTGAACTTCAACAATTTCGTCAAGATTCCTCAATTAGTTCGAGACCCAGGCTAGAATGGAACTAGAATATTTTACTTTCTCATGTCTATCAGTGCTGCATTTTGCTCTTAGACCTGGGATAGCATAGAAATAGAGAAATATGCAAATTGGAGGTTGAGGGGGCAAAGAGGGTAAATTTACCTATATTAATCAAATACAGTCTAAGCCTCTTGCTCTCTAAATACTCTCTTTGATTTTTCACATCTTTTCTCATCTGTAATTTCTTCATCCTCTACTTTATAGTTCATTCTCTTTGCTAAAAATTTTGTTTGACAGCTGTACACATACTGAAATTGCATCAGTAAGTCATTGCTTAGCGGGCACAGTGTGAAAGTTATCATAATTTTGCTTCATTATATATTTCCTGCTTTGTTTTTTAGCAAACTGGGGAGAGGGTTTTATTTATATAATCTGCAAAAGATCTTTGAAAGCTAGTAGCCTATTATCATTCTGTTGGTTTTTTACAACTGTTTAGTCACAGTAATAGTGAACAAACAGAACTATTTCAAGAGAATTAATAGCAAATACATTCGTTTTCTTTACAGCCCATCCAAATCCCTACAAATTCCTCCTTGGCTCAAAATGAACTAGACAGTCCCTGTGACATTTCCGGACATTATAGGATATTGCAAAAATCTTTCTTCAATTTTAGATGTCAAAATAATTGTAGATCAAAAATCAATATTTTCAACTCAACGTAGTAAGAAAATACATTCAAATCCCATTTAATGTTAAACCTTTTGCCCGATTCTTTCAAAAAGCAGACATAGGGAAAAACTGGCACTACCAACTTCTTCTTTGTAGTACCTGCCAGGCCTTCTCCATTTGCACCAAGTGAATAGGTGAGCTTCTGACTCATCAGGAAAGGAGTAGAAAAATAAAAAGGTGAGAAGGTTGAAAAGGATTTACTTCACTTCTACAGTTGTGAGCTGGCACAGGTTCTCCATACAATAGAACGGTTATCAAAGCTGACTCTTTCTTATACCTGTACATTTCTAAACATATTATATTATGTAGGTGCAAAAAGTAATTGTGATTTTTGCCATTACTTTTATGCCTCCCCTTCCCTAGTGCAAGCGACATATCACCTCACTATTTGTCTAACCTATATTTTTTATTAATTTTATTTTAGTAAAATTTGTATACAGAAAACAACTCCATTTATAGTTATCAATTTTATGAATATAGATTCATACAACTATGAAACCACAGCCACAGTCAAAACACAAAACATTTCTCTTACCCTCAAATATCTCCTTGTGCTTGTCTGCAGTTCAGGCATCTCTGCTCTCCTGGCAAGAATAAACTACTAGTCAGCTCTTTGTCACTATAGATTACTTTGCTTTTTGTAGAAATGTATTTATTTATTATTTATTTATTATTTATTTATTTATTTTTTGAAGCCAGAGTTTCTCTCTGTCTCCCAGGCTGGAGTGCAGTGGCAACATCTCGGCTCACTGTAACATTCGCCTCCTAGGTTCAAATGATTCTCCTGCCTCAGCCTCCTGAGTAGCTGGGATTACAGGGAGGCATCATCACACCCAGCTAATATATATATATATATATAAAAAATATTTATATTCAATTTGATAATATTTTGTTAAGAAATATAACTATGTTTATGTAGGAAGTTAGTCTCTATGCTATTTTTTGCAATGTCTTTTTGGGTTTTGTTTTTATGTTCATGTCAATTTTTTATATAAAAATGGTAAATACTCATTCTTTCTTGTGAAAGAGTTGTGAGATTGAATTTTTTACTATGAATATTCATTAGAATTTGCCTGTAAAACCATAAAATCCTAAAAAAGTTTTCTTTTAATACAGAAAGATAATGAACTCAATTTCTTCAACTGATATTGAAATATTCAGACAGTATGTTTCATCTTTGTCAGGATATTTTATTTCTCAAAAAAACTACACATTTCATCAAACTTGTGAATTTTTTTGGTCTATATTTATTCACATTATTCTGTTATTACTGTTTTCAAGTTTTCAGGATCTGTAATAGTAACCCATCTTTAAATACTGATGTAACTACTTTCTGTTATATTTTCCCTTGATAATTCTAGATAGGGATTTATTGATTTTTTCTAAATTCAAATTCTTGGCCTTGTTCATTTTCCAGATTTTCATCTTTTTTATATTTTACTAAGTTTTTCTATTAAATATTTTAGTTCTGTCTACTTTGGCTTTATTTTGATTCCGGGACTTTAAGAAACCTATGTAAGGTATTATGTCTTGGATTACTAAGTTCAGCCCTTTCTTCCTTTTCAATATTATCATTTCAAGCTAAGATTTTCCTCTGAGCACAAATTTAGATGAGGCTATCAAATCTTTACATTTTTATTTTATTATAATTTAGTTTTCATTATTTCCTGCTTTCCTTGTTATTTATTTTTCTTAACTCATGAATTATTTAGAAGTGTGTTGTTAAATTTTCATACTTTTTTGGGTGGGAGCTTCTTAAATATCTTATTTGTATTGTTTTCTAATTTTGTTCCATTGAAGTCAGAGAATATACTCTGTATGATATCAATAATTTTAACTTTATTATTACTTGCTTTAAGATTCATTATATGGCTTACTTGGTGAATGAACCATGTATGCATATTTACTTGAAAATAATTATTCTGCACTTATTGAGCAGTGCTCCATACGGTGCTTAATAGTATGGTTTAGATGATTTATGTATTTACTGATTTTTTTATCTAGTTCTTCCATTGGTTGCCCAGAAATAATTAAGATATCCTGTTATAATGATGAAATTGTTTATTCTACAAGTTTTTGCCTCATGTATTTTTAGGCTCTGCTTACACATTTGTAATTATTAGCTCTCCCTTATGAATTAAGCCTTAAACTTTATATAATATTCCTTTTTATCTCTAGCAATAATTTTTTCTTGAAATATGATTTTTGCCAATATTTAAGTAGTCACTGTATCCTTCCTAAATTTACTATTTGCAAAGTATATATTTATTTTTTCCACCTATTTTCAACTTTTTATTTAAAGTGGCCCTTATAACCATTTGCTTTGCTCTTGCCCATTTCGCCTTTTTGGTAATCTGGTAATCTGTGCCTTTAATTGGGGCATTTATTTGATACTATTAAATGTAGATCCTTACAGAGTTGGATTTAGAGCCATCACTTTATTACAGTTTTCTCATCTGATTTTTCTTCTGTTTTGCATTTTCTAACTTCAACTGAATTACTGAAATAGTTTTAGAATTATATTAATTTATTGAATTTTGTGTGATACTGTTAATCATAATCCTTTGGAATACTGTAGCATGAGAACAACTTCAAAGGAATGTTTCAGTTTGATGAATTAGGGAAGAATTCTTACAGAGTTTTACTATGAGTGGTCAGCTGAAGTCCCACTAGTTAGGGAAATAATTGTCTAAAGATGTTTCTCTAAGACAGAGGGATTATTCTGTGGCTCAGCAGCCATTCATTGGGCAGTTATCAAGAAGGATAGGAGGGACAGTTATGAGAGCCAAGGTCATATGTAGGCTGGAGTGAACAATTTTTAGTATGTTGGAGTTTTTTACATTACCCTACTTTGTTTTGACTCAATCTATTTCACTTTTACTCATAGTAAGTATTTCCATTCTAAATATTTTGCCTACCTATTCATTTCCTTTGTATCATTTGTTTGTCTCTTTGGAATGGAATCTTCATAAAAGCAGAGCTCCTGTTTATCCTGTTCTAAGTGTTGCCCATGTCTACCTCAGTGCCTAGCACTTAATAGAAATTCCAGAAATATTGCTTGAATTAAACTGCCTAAATGAATGGATGATCTTTTGATACTACTCTCAGATTCCCTATCATGCACAGAAACTAACTCTTTAAATTTTAGATAAATTTTTTCTTTTATTGCCTTCCAGTTCCCTCAAGTTCTGACTTTTTACAACATGAGGACTAAGTTCGATTATTTTTTTCTATTCAGTAGACAGTGGTATACCAAGGAGACAGCAAACAAACAAATAAGGAGAAAGAAACAAATGGGCATAAACATTAGGATGCAGAATGTGCCCCTCTTTACAGGGTATTTGGCTCATTCAGGTTTCAAGTAGAGTCCAAGTTTATTTTAAAATATCTGGAGGAATGAGAAAAGAAACTAGGTGGAAAGGTAATGACTTCTTTCCTCTCTGATACAGATGAGATTTGTAATTTCCATTCTGAGCTCAAAACACCTTTTTATAAAGTCAAAATTTACTTGCATTCCAAATTACACATTAATATAGACCCATATTTGCATTTTAAACTAGACAGTGCTACTTTCCTGTCCTAATCTTGATGGTTTCACTTAAATTTGCAATCTGTTTAAAGGGAAGTCATATTTTCTCATAGTAGTTTCCCCCCGAGAAATTTATTCTATTTCAAAACACATTTTGAACTATGTTGTTATGTTTTCTCTCCTAGTGATCATTCCTTTCTTCCACCAGGACCAGATTGTGTGATTCTATGCCTGCAACCCATTTCTTACATTCCTTAGCTCCTTCTTTCATACTTTGTGTGGTCATATTTAATGTTTAATACCATTAGATTTTAATTATACCAAAAAGCAAAAAGATTTTAAAATGGAGATACAGAATTCTGAATACATAGCTGGTGTCCTATTTTAACAATTCGTAATAAATAAATGCGTAGCAACCCAAATTTGCTTACAGTATAATTGTTTTTATCAACGTTGATGCTCTAGACAAGAAGTTCTGCAAGAAGTTCCTCGTTATTCCATTTTGTTTGGCAAATGTCTTTGCCTTGTAATTTTTCCAAATTTGATTAGACACCTCTAAAGATTTCTGAATAATTAAAATCTTTTTCTAACACATTTTCCTCAAGTTATATTTCTATTTATTTACAGACTTGATCTCAGTTTGTGACTTGTCTGCAATGTTTTCCATTACCATGCACTGTTTGAAAAAGCATTGATGGGGATAATCACAGGGCTCCTGGAGTGTGATTGGTGTGGTGAGCATCCCTGACTTGCCTTTTAAATTTTCTTTATTTTTCCACAATTAAACAGATTTTAGTCTTGTTTACAATTGCCCTCTTGCTTTTAATTTTTTTGTCAACTGCATAGTGTCATTACTTTCAGTATAATTTTGTAATATGTGAATTTCATTTTCTTCAAACTTCTATGATTTTTTTTTCTAACTGCCAATTGACTAATGAAACTAATTGTCAGTAAAACGTAGGGATAAATTTCATGAATTTTATTCATGCAAATTTTCTTGCTGTCTCTTTTCATATAATCCTTTTGCCTTAAATGGTGATGTTGCTATGCTTTATGTAAGATAACATTTTATTTATATTACTTATCTTCTGGTCCCAGTCTATGATTCTTTTAAGCAATACCTATAAGTTTCTGGGTGAGAGAACTATTAAGCCCTTTCTAAAGCAGGAATCCATGTGCAATGCACAAAACAGATCCAATCATGCTGCCCTCTTTACTAATTCTTTCCATTGTATCTTCAAGCTAATCTTTCTTAATTCTTCTGTCTAAATTGCATTGTTCCAAGATTTTTTCTACAGCATTGAGATATTCCTTTATGTAACTCTGGATCTACAATAAGCCAATAACTGTTCAAATTGTAGGACTAAGTATGATTTTCATTGCTTTTCTCTGTTTGATTTTGAATTGTCTACACATTAAAGTGCTACATTTTATTAGTTAATTTTATGAACTAGAAACTACATTCCAAAAGTCATATTCGAATTGACTTGTTTTAAAAATTATACTCTTTCTTTAGTTGTTCAAAACGTGAAAGAACCAATTCAAGTGTTTCTTTTTACATACACACACACACACACACGATCATTTATGATAAATAGGTCATTGACCTAAATAGGCTTGTGATAATAACAAGAGAGACCATTTAACATAAAAGATTACCACTATTTTATACAAGTTTATTTTTTTCACAGTAAAGTCCAGCTCTGTTGTGGTAAATATTTTGTTGAAAGTTCTGTTTTCTTATAAGGCATATTCAAATGGCCTTCAAAAAATTTTAGGTAGTTTACTGAGTAAGATACCAAAGTAGTCTTGTAATTTTAAGAAGTATATTGTCTTGTTTGTGGATCTCAAAGGCCTATTCGTCACAGGAATCCTTTTGAGCCATCTGTACCCAGCCTGTCTGTGAGAACCCTGAAATTTTATTAAGCAGGTAGGCACAAACTGTTAGGTTGGCCAGACAGGCAAAATCAAGAGTTTTATAGCAGGTGTATATCAAGAAACATCCAAGCAATAAAAATAGTGTTACCAATTTACAGGCTCTTTAGCTTCCAGGTCTGATAATTTGATTTTAGACATGATTCATACTACCTACAAATATTTTCTTTATATAGTACACTGGTAGAAAAATGATTTGACAACTTCTAGAATTTTTCTTAAGGGTGAGATACAAAACAGTGAGGTCAGATTTGATTGGCTGGCAACAATAAGAACACTATAATGGTGTCATTTGGGATAAACAACAAGAAAACGGTACCAACAAACTTTCGACAAAGAAGAAGGAGACTTTAGAGGACAAAATACATATTTGTTAGTCACTTTCCATGTGTTATTTAACTTATTCCTCAGAAAACCCCTACAAATTAGGTATTCCCATTCTACAGATGAGGAAAGATTAATCAGTCAGACCCTGCAGGGATGGAGCCCCAGTGGTTTTTATTATTATTGTATTTATTTATTTATTTATTTATTTATTTATTTTGAGATGGAGTCTCTCTCTGTCTCCCAGGCTAGAGTGCAGTGGCGTGATCTCGGCTCACTGCAACCTCCGCCTCCTAGGTTCAAGCGATTCTCCTGCCTCAGACTCCTGTGTAGCTGGGACTACAGACGCCCACCGCCATGCCCAGCTAATTTTTTTGTGTTTTTAGTAGAGACGGGGTTTCTCCACGTTGGCCAAGATGGTCTCGAGCTCCTGACCTGAGGTGATCCACCTGTCTCAGCCTCCCAAAGTGCTGGGATTACAGACGTGAGTCACCGCGCCCGGCCGGTTTTTCTTTCTTTTCTTTTTATTTATTTATTTATTTATTTATTTATTTATTTATATATTTATTTTTTTTGAGATGAAGCTCACTCTGTCGCCCAAGCTGGAGTGAAGTGGTGCAATCTCGGCTCAGTGCATCCTCCGCCTCCTGGGCTCAATGATTTTCCTGCCTCAGCGTCCCAAGTTGCTTGGACTACAATCACTCCACCACGCCTGACTAACTTTTATATTTTTAGTAGACACAGGGTTTCACAGTGTTGGTCAGGCTGGTCTCAAACTCCTGACCTCTGGTGATCTGCAAGCCTTGGCCTCTCAAAGTGCTGAGATTACAGGTGTGAGCGCCACACCCGGCCCTCCAGTGGCTTACTGATTCTCCCATGCGAGCCCCTGTGTCCACCCACTGATAAATGTCATTTGAGCCCAGCCTGAGGTTCCTGATGGGGAACTGGACACAGTGGAGTGGGCAGAGTCAGAAACATGATGAGGCCTTAAAAAGGTGAAGCTAGGATTTGAGCCCAGGTGTATCTTGCTTCAAAGGACTGCATTTTAATACACCACCTTCTGACTGAAGTAAAAATCAATTTATTAATCAAGTTAATGGTCTTTTAAACTTGTAATACATTATAAAAGTAGTTATTGATCATATGTTATAAGCCAAGAGCTCTGAAGGATTATCGTGTATGTGTTATTCTTCCCTTCCCAATTTCCAGTTTTCAGTAAAGTGTGTATGTGTGTGTTTGTATGTGTGAGTGTGTATATATATATACACTCACACATATATGTATATACATATATACCTACATATGTGTGTATATATGTGTATGTATACATATACATATACATACATAGACATATATGTGTATATACATATATATCTGAGAGATTGTGTATATATTATTCTACCTTTCCCAATTTCCAATTTTCAGTAAAGCATGTATGTGTGTGCATATATCTACATACATATACACACGTGTATATATCTACATACATATACACATGCATGTGTACATATCTGCATACATATATGTATATTCATTGAATCTTATGTACATATACATGAATATACATATACATACATATATACACACGTGTGTATATGTATACTTTCGTGTTTTTTGTGTGTGTGCACGTGAGCATATACACAAATAAAAAATAGCAGAATGAGGAAATAATTTCCAAATTTCAATCCCTCAGAAGGTTGAGGCAAGAGCCACAGTGACCAAAACATCATAGGTAACCTCTCGTCCTCCATCTCCCAACTTCTAAGAATTTGAATGAATATCAGGATAGCTGTGGACTTACCACAATATTTGGAGTAAATATTTTATTTAATTTTGTGTAGGCATTAAGGGATAAGATATTGAAACTGATGTCTGAATTATAAATATTTTAGAACTTGCCAGTTTTTAAAAAATTGATATGTTTTGCACTTCATTGATTAATCTGCATCTTAATTTGAATTCATTGATATATTATTATTAAGATTAAGAAGATTAAACTGATATTTTCTGCTGCTGTAAATAAGTAGCCCTTGCCATCCCAAAGAAAAAATTCTGTAGGAATATCTGAAAGGATTTCTACAGACAATATACAATTTTATAGTATAATTTAAGGAAATAATTAAAAGTTAGTAAGAGCGAGATAATTTGGTATTTTAAATGGCAGAATGAAACTTCCTGTCTACAACTCTTAGCAAATCAAAACTCTCTCTATGCCAACTAAACAACATATATGTGGTAGTCAGAGCAATGTCCCAATGGACTAATCCCCAGAACCCGTTAATAGGTCAGGTTTCGAGGTAAAGGAAAGTAAGATAGCAGACGGAATGAAGTTTGTTGGTCACCAAACCTTAATATAGGAAGATTATTTTAGATTATCTGAGGGCTCCAATGTAAACATTGTCCCGAAAAGTGGAAAAGAGAGCAGAAGCATGTTAGATTGATGGAGTGTGAAAATAGTTATTGATAAATTTGAAGATGGAAGGACACCACTAGCTAAGGAATGAAGGGGGCTTCTAGAAGCTGGAAAAGACAGCAGAACAAATTATTCTGTAGCGTGTCCATAAAGGAGCACAACCCTACCAACACACCGATTTTAGCCCCATAAGACCCTTTTCTTACTTAGGGCCTCAAGAGCTATAAGACGATACATTTTCATTGGTTTGAGCCACTAAGTTTGTGGTAATTTGTTACAGCGGTAGGAAGCTAAGTTCCTGAGTAGTGCTCTGAAGTATTGTGTTGCATAGCTGCTGAACATGTGTTCATTGGCTGAAGACAGAGAAATTAGGCTGGGCGAGGTGGCTCACATCGGTAACCCCAGCATTTTGGGAGGCTGAGGTAGGTGGATCACTTGAGGCCAGGAGTTGGAGACCAGCCTGGCCAACATGGCAAAACCCCATCTCTACTGGGAAAAAAAAAAAATGCCAGGGGTTGTGGAACACGCCTGTAATCCCAGATTCTTGGGATGCTAAGGCACGAGGATTGCTTTAATCTGGCAGATGGAGGCTTCAGTGAGCTGAGATTGAGTCACTGCACTCCAGCCTCGGTGACAGAGTGAGACTCTGTCTCAACAAATATATAAATATAAATAAATAAATAAGACAGAGAAATTTAGTGCAATTTTGGAAATCTTATGGAAAGATAAATTTATATTTTTTGATTTTTTATGTCATGTTTTTAAACCTCAGAGATGACTTTTTTTGCCACGTGAGTAGTAATGAAACACAACCAATTTTCATATCTGTTTCTATCTGTACATGAATATATGGGCTTTCAGAAAATCTGGAAAAACCTTAGATTAAAAGAGTTCCAGAATTCACATTTGTTATGGTCAGCTCTCTACTGTACCCACTTACAGCCCCAAACATCAGGCATCAAACCATGCTGACACACAATAAATATCCAATCAACTTTTAGCATGGTTCATTCAGAACCTTGCAACAGATCATTAAAACCTGATTATCTCTTCTTTGAGGTTTTATTCAATGCTTCACTTCAGTGCCTAGAATAGTGCTTCACATGTGGTAGTGTCTCAAAAATATTTATCAACTAAATGAGTGAAGACAAGTACTGCTGAGTATACTAAGTATTCTCTTTAGGCATTTTGTTGAGGCAGCTTTTGTTCAGGCACCACCAGGGTCTCTGATGACTGCATCTATTCCTTGGCCTTCCACGACACATTTCAGAAGTGCTCAAATGTATGCAAATGCTTTCATTTCCACATTTTGCTAATTAAAGTTCTGTTCAGGTATTTATATTCTCAATGTCTCAAAGGTTTTTGGTGTGTAATGGCTCTTTCAGTTTTCACCTATCCTTTTCTGAGCATTTTTACCTAACGTAGCCATCAGTCCATCCAATATCTGGACTGGTATTGTACTGTACTAACAACCACTTTCACTCTAATTCAAGATGTTTTTTTCTCAAAAACAACCTCTCCAGTTCCTCATTTTAGTAGCGCTCTTTTGAGCTTACCTCAGTAGTTCTCTAAAATATAGCTCTACAGAGTAAAATCAAATTATAAATATAGGTTAGGTGCAAGCTAATACTACCATTGCTTTAGCTTCAGATGGATTCTTTATTTACCATTAGTAACCTCTAAAATATTCATACCATCATAAAATGCCTTTAACACAAAGCCTGATAGAAAGTAGACCTTGAAAAGTATTAATTTTCCCACTCTTTTCTATGAAGAACCATTAAATACTGTCATAGAGTAATTATGCTTATATTCATATGAATGTAGTGTTTTGAACTTTTAAAGTCATAAACCCAGTGAGACAGCTATTTAATATGATTTTCTAACAGATCTGTAGTTAATTTGAACAAAGTATGTAAAAAGATGGAAGAATTTCTGTATATAATAGCTTGAGCTTTTGAAGTCCCATTGCAGAATTCTCCATCATTACGAAGAACAGAAAGATTTTCCTTTATGTTAATTCTCCACTAAATTAAAAAATAGCTTTGGCTCTAAATTACAATTTCAAATTTGCAACTGAAGCTAATAATTAACTTAGTCAATACATTTTCTGTAATAAAATTTTAAACTTTATTCTTCTAAGAATAGGACAATAATACAAATATGTTTGTTTAAAGATTTGCCTTGATCTTCTTACTTTATTTCAAAAGTACTCTTTTTTTTTTGTAGGAGTGGTCAAAATATATTAGAAGATATGAGAGAAACTTTATTTAATTTCAAGCCTTTTTTTGAGTGTAAGCCATTTAACTTTTTTAAAAAAGACCACAATCTACAATATGTTGACATATATAGCAATTTTTTTATATTCTAATGGGATTAAGCATACTTTTTGTGAAAATAAAACTCCTAGACCCCAGGCATTATAAATACAGAGAGCTAGTGTTTTATAAATATGTTAGCAAATTTTCCACTATTTTAAATGTGTTTCAAATGGTGCCTATGTTTAATCACAGAGAAAAATAATAACTTTACAGTGAAAAAAACTGGTGGACACCATCTTAACCAAGTGATTGAAGTTATCATCACCAACAAAAGGATAAATCAATGTCATGTGCCTCCAGATGTGATACACTGAAAAAGACACTTTGTCATTTATGTGATATTCCTGACCCCATATTCATTACCTGAATCCAGTTATAAGGAAATATTACACAATCCAAATTGAGAGACATTCTACAAAATAACTGCCTGCAGCTTTGAAAGTGTCAGGGTCTTGAAAGTAGAAGTACAACTGAGGAACCGTTCCAGACTGAATGAAACCAGAGACCAGACAGCTCAATGCAATGTGAGATACTACATCAGTGGCTAAACCAAGAGAAAAGAATAGCTCTAAAGGACATTATTTGGACAACTGATGAATTAGATTTGAATACAGAGTGCAGATTATAGTATGGTATTAATGTTATATTTCCCAGTTTTGAAAATTGTACTCTGGTCATATAAGAGAATGTTCTTGGTCATAGGAAATATACAAAAGACTTTCTGGCTGGAAGACACCATGTTTCCCATTTATTTAAATAATATTAAAATATATAGAGAACTAGTACTAGTATTGATAGTAACAAAGCAATTGTAAAATCTAAGCAATTAGGTGCAGCTGGCTAAAGAGGGCAGAAGCTCTTTGTACAATTTTTGTAACTTTTCCCTAATTCTGAAATAATATCAAAATAAAAAGTTTAAAGAATAGGGAGTCTGGGAAGTGTACATTATTTAACCTTATAAGGAAAGTGTAGTGTATATATTTAAAAAATAAAGATTTGAATATTAGATAAACTCATTTTACTTTTTAGAAAATACGTAGTCTGGAAGATATGTTCCAATAGAGAACGTGTATTAGTATTCTACTTGCTTCTAAACAGCAGGTGATAACAATTTTAGTAAAAGCACTGTTGTTTGTAATATTTTTGTTCTTTTCCTATTTCAAAGATCAAGGAAATAGCTCTCTTTTAAAACAGTTATGAGTCAAGGTGAATTCAAACCAGATGTTTAGAGAGTCTCATTTCACTTGAAGATTTCTGATACACTCTGTAGAGAACGTCTAAGACATAATGACGAGCCAACATTTTTTATTTAAGATTGGATATTCATGGGTCAGCCTTCAATGTTTGTTTTTCTAACTGTTTTATAGTGAAGTTTGGTTAAAAGACTTGGCACAGTGCTCTTCAGTTTAATTTTCAGCCTGACAGAAACGCTGGCCTCAGTGTGTGTATGTGTGTAATTTAGTTGCTGTGCTACCGGAAGTCTATGGAAGATTAATGAATGGTGAGGCTCTGTGGCAGTTGTGAGGGGATGCAGGATACAGAATACCAGCCACCATCTGTTCAAAATGCCTTTTGTAGTGCTTTTAAGGAAAACAGTTACCAGCAGGAGACAGAGGCAAACAATGGCTTTAAATATTAATGTTTCTGTTCTCACAAATAAATATTGTAATTGTTCTTCTATTATCTTAACAAATAAATATGCATATTAGGTTGCAACCATGTTGTATATTCAATTCTCCAAAGCAGGAAAATTACCAGTAATTTGATATACTTAC
This sequence comes from Pongo abelii, assembly GCF_028885655.2. NCBI lineage: Eukaryota > Metazoa > Chordata > Mammalia > Primates > Hominidae > Pongo > Pongo abelii. The sequence continues at coordinate 76,828,193 of NC_071999.2, read as the reverse complement.
CAATACTTCCTTTCAATTAGGATCTTCAAGGTATGATACATATTAAATCCGAAGAAAAGCTCAGTAAATCATCTTCTACTTTGGAATTAATGTTTATCCTTAGAAGCACCTCCACCATCGTTTCATACAATTTATACAATATGCATTAATTATGTTCTCATAGATTCATTATCCCAATCATGCCTTCAAATCTTTTCAAAAGTGTCACTCTATACCTGGAATGCTAACTGTTATTTATTAATATGCTCACTAGGAAAACTCTAGACTAGTGCTTTTCAAACTTTAATTGAAAACAAATTACCTGGGGTCTTTTAAAATGCAGATTCTGATCAGTAAGTTTTGGCTTAAACCTGACATGATGAATTTCTAATAAACTTCCAGGTGATGCTGATGTTGCTAATCTATGGGTTACACAATGATTAGTATAGATTAATCTCTCTGATGTTTTTTGCTGCTAAGAATAGTGGAGGGGTTCATTCAAAAAAGGTAAAAATATACACACCCACCTGAATGTTGGTATCTACTTGGTTCAGTCATTGCCAGTGGTGGTGGAATGTCAACCATCCATTCGGCAACTGGGTGGCTAATATTCACCCAGTCGCCAAATAACAATGACGACAACAACAACAATAATAATAGCAACTCTTTAATGCTAATAAAATGTCATTAGAATCAGTATTGGGTGCTTTAATCAAAACTTTTTGTTATATCAGGAAGTCATAAAATATGTAGATAAAACTTGTACATTTTATCTTAATTAAAAAACATAAATGTTAATTCTTTCACCTATATTTGATCCCAGGCCAAGGTATTTTATTTTAGTATAAGTCAGCAGACTAGATTTCCTTGTCATCTTTCTTACATAAAAGGGACCCATAATTCATCATCTCAGATTTCCAGTTTTCATTTATTTCAAGTGGAGCAATAACTTAAGTACACTTGCAGAGAACTACGATTAGAAGATTTACAGTAACTTTCAATTTGTTACAATTAGCTTCTCTATACCTAATTCAAGTGTGATTATTTTAGGGAAGTCAACTTTATTGGGAGGATCCAAAGCACCCAACATAATTACCATAAAAACAAAAAATTCTTCTTTTTGTTTTACTTGTTATTATTGCTATACATAATGTAATGATTAATTAAATTATAGCTTCAGGGACAAATATAGCGAAAATGTTTAACTCATTACTAAACATTAGTAGCAGAACTATGTGCATAAACTATGCAACTGACTAGCTATAAGTGTAATTGTGCCATTAGTATCCATCAGTTTGTTTCACAGAAGGTAGAGAGAATAATAACCAATCAACAAGATGATGGATGGTTAAGAAAGCTTCTAATCTTCAAGAAAATCCAAAGCATATCTGCACATTTAAAAAAATTAAAGGGATTAAATTCATAATCTTCAGAAATATTTTTCATAATCTCTTCTGATACTTCCCAATTCTTTCGTACATTTGGCTCATTTTTTCTTCCCATGTTGAGTCATATTTTCTTTTCCATCACCCTTTTACCACTCTCAGGTTTTATTTTGAGGTGTGTGTGTGTGTTTCTGTGTGTATATGTGTGTGTGTGTGTGTGTATCACTTTAGCCACTTTACATTCTTACCTTTTTCTCCATTTTCTCAAGTCTCACCTCTAATTCTTCTTCAGAATCATGAAATATCTGGGGGAAAATGGGAAAAAAGGGCAGTCTAAAATTATTTTCTTGGTAATTAAACTCTTATATCTTACAGATATTTGCCAAATTTATTATTTGCCTGATCCATCAAAGAACTAAGGTAGTAGTCTTTAAGGCTCGTGCGTCCCGATAGAGTAAATTAAAGCAACACTGCAGTTTGCTAGTAGAGAATGTCTTATATGATAAGGATCATTCAAATAATATAAAATTAGAGAGTCATGAAATACAACACAAATAAATACATATGAATGAATTACCTGGAAACAAAAAGCCAGCCCAGGAAGTTTTCTTCTTAATATAATTACCTTAGTGCCACCAACTAATGATAAGATCATGAAATATGAGCAAAATATAACTATATTTTTCACTTTTCTCTTAAAAATATATGATTTTTCATTATTCACGATTCTCATCAGACAAAGTAAACAAGAGCAAAATTAATTTAAAAAATGAAAATACGCTATAGTCAAAATTTCAATAGAACTATGCTAGAAAAATATTACCAAAGAAACTTCGAATATTTGGAAAAAATACATATATGTTAGCTTAATTACTACTTACACAAGAGATTGGTTGTAGGTTTTATGTCTACCTAATAATGTCATGATTTAGTGAGAAAAGGATTGAATTGAAATTCTGAAAACTTCAATTATGTGCCTTTTAAAATTTTCATTTTCAGAATAAAATCTGCTTTAAAATATTTAAAAGCTAAAGTAGACAAAAAATTTTTTAAGGAATGATTTATATAGTATTATACATAAGCAGAAATTTAGGTTCAAATTAGAATATGGAAAACAAATGGTTTTAATCATCTATTTTCCTGATAAATAGCAAAATAGTTTTGCAACATTAGATGTTTTATTCAATATCTTTTAGTTAATGATTAGAAGAAGTTAAGAGGAAGCCTCTCCAGGTCCAGAAATTAGACGTTTACAGTATTTATCAGCATACAGTTGTCTTTCTAAGGCTTTTGAAGTACAACCGTACACACCGAGAGACACACACACCTGCAAACACAGACAAAGCTACCAACCGATGTGCCTATGAATGTATAATATTCTACTTTATTCACTATTGGTTTGATCTCTTTAAATAAGTCATGCATTGTTTACAGGGCACTGTATTAGCAAAACTGATTCAATGTGATATTCAGGTTAATTATTTTATTATTCTGGGGTTTTTGACCTGGTTTCTATTTCAGAAGTCATAAACAGTGCAAATTTGGATTAGTGAAACTGTTCTTGCCTATAAATGATTTTCAAGTAGAAATAGCTCAAACAGTAAATCAAAAGTAAAAACTACCCTCAGAGAATTCTCATTCTCTAATATAGACACAACATTAAAGAAAAGAAACCCACCAAAACTTCTTACCAGATTTAATATATTTTCTTGTAGATTTTTTTACCAAGTTTTCCATGTAAATTGTGCTTATTAAGATGTAGATATTTAATTGAAATCTAAATGTAGAAGAATTTGCAATCATAGTTACATCTACCTTACCTTAAGAACAAAATAAATATTGCATAACAATAAAATGAATCCAAAAAATCCTAAAAAAAAAAAATGTAAGCAACTGGCCGGGCACGGTGGCTCACGCCTGTAATCCCAGCACTTTGGGAGGCCAAGGCAGGGGGCATCACCTGAGGTCAGGAGTTCAAGACCAGCCTGGCGAACATGGTGAAATCCCGTCTCTACTAAAAATACAAAAATTAGCTGCTCATGATGGCAGGCACCTGAAACCTCAGCTCCTCTGAGGCTGAGGCAAAAGAATCGCTTGAACCTGGGAGGTGGAAGTTGCAGCAAGCTGAGATTGCGCCATTGCACTCCAGCCTGGGTGACAAGAGCAAAACTTGGTCTCAATTAAAAAAAAAAAAAAAAGAGTAAGGAACTAATGTTAATAAACAGCTTAGCTAGCTCACACTGCCTACGTCCATGCTACAAAACTGTAGACATAAAGCAAAACTAATATCTGATGTTCTCATGTTCCTTTCAAAGATGGGTTATCTTGGTGTATCCCTCAAGAGAATGTACATTTGACTGAAATCACTCAATATCAGTAATTTTAAAAGTACTTTCCCTCTATTCCGAAAACAAAACTATTTATATTAGCTAGAACCTGTGAATATGATTTCTTACATGGCAAAATGTAATTAGGTTTAGAGACCTTGAGGTGAGAAAATTAACCTGATACCTAGGTAGACCAAATCTAATCACATGATTCCTTAAAAGCAGAGAACTGATCCCAGCTGTGTGCAGAGAGATGGCAGCATGAGAAGGATTGGACTTGGACCACATCCAGTTGCTGCTTCTAATATGTATGGGGCTGTGTGCAAGGAACTGAATTGTGCCAACAACCTGAATGAGGGAGGAAATGGATCCCCCACTCTCACCCCGAGTCTTCAGAAAGAAATGCAACCATACCAAAACTTTGGCTTCAGCTGGAGTGAGATTAGTATTGAAATTCCGACCTATAGAAAATAATACAGTTGAGTTATTTTAAGCCACTAGGTTTGTGGTCATTTATTAGGACAGCAAAAGAAAACAAATACAATTCCAAATCATATGTCTGGTTTAGTTGCCATGTCTCTTTAGTCTACTTCATTTGGCAGTTTTTTCAGTCTTCCATTGACTTTCATGACCTTAACACTTTTGAAGATTGTAGACAGATTAGAATGTCCTTCAATATGGGTTTCAGTGTCCATACTGTTAGATTTAGGTTATAAGCATTTGGCAGATTACCACAGAAAGAATACTGCAAGTCTTCTCATTGTATTTTGTCAGATAGAGAATGATTTTGATTCTGTCCATTGCTGATGATATTCACTCTGACCACTTAAATAAGTTATCTGCCAGGATTCTCCAACTGTGAAGTGACTATTTTTCCTTTGGTAATTCTTTAAAGTTTTGGAGGGAGCACTTTGAACTATGTAGTTATCACATTTGTCACCAGACTGTCACCAGACTGTTAATTAATTTATGTATTAAAGTATGGGCTCCTGGTTTCCTCTTTAATTCGAGGGTTACAGTCATTACTTTTATTTAAATGTCTCTATGTCTCTCCAGTAGATATTCTCATGACTGTTTTTGGATTCCCCCTCAGGCTACCTGGCTATGAGGATATTCTGTTCACACCACTGGGTTCCATGACTCCACACCAGGTTACCCCAGATCATGCCTTCCTATGGACATCACTTTCACTACTTCTTGGGCTCTGATGTTTCTCACCAGCCATCCCCACCCCGCACATAGATACCCACCTCACTTTACTGGGCTCTGACTCTTAATTTTCACAATTTTTAAAACTAAGTTAAAACTTCACTTGTTCTTTATGGAACCCAATAACTTAGTGCTGAAAATGTGTCAGTTACTAACTGGTACATGGTTTCAGGATACCATGGGATCAGTTGCAAAACACTATGAATAAAAATTAGATTATTAATCTAATTTAATCAGCGATTAAGGGGAGTTGTTCTTAGTTTTGCTCATATATCCTACAGAGTTAGAGTGAAAATTTTCAAATTATTTAATGTGATACAAACATTACATTCTAGAAAATTTCACCATTGCATTCGGTAGACTTTAGTAAGAAAGTATAGTATGAATGTTTATTCATCTCTTAATTTACTTAAAATGCTAACATACAACACAAAAGAGTCATCAGAGTCAACAAGTTTAAATGAAAAGTATTTTAAATGCTTAGTCGGAAACCCTAGATTCAAATATATACCCTCTAATTTACCATGGGCAAATTAATTACTCTTTTTTTCTCATTTATAAATAAAATAATCTTTGTTTTGTTCCCAGTGGAAAGTTCATGAGCTTTCAAGTCAGATAAGTTTGGGTTTGGATCTCTGTTTTGGCATCAATAGTTATGTGACTTTTGACAAGTTATTTAATTTACCACATCTTCTATTTCATCATCAGTAACATGAAGATAGTAATTGCTACCTTAGCAATCAGTCTGAAGTAGGAATGAGATGGGACAATATGCATAAATACCTAAGCCAGTAGCTGTTCGGTGCTTATAGTGTGTGACAGTAGTATCAACAACTGAACAAAAAAAGAGAGAAATATCAAAAATATTTTGTGAATTTTAAGATGTTATAAATATGTTATTTATTTTATTTTTTAAAATATTTTCCTAACACTTTGCATTTCTCCTTTTAGGCATTATGGGAAATATAATAATTTATTTTCTAGCATTTTTAAGGCCATATGCCCTACTGAAATTTAATGGAAGAACCACATTTGTGCTCAATGTCCTAATATTCACCTATAATATTTCATTGTAGTTATTTGTTTGCATCTGTATCTTCTTTCACTTGAGAGTAAACTCTCCACAGGCAGTGTCTGTCATGAGGTTTAACTTATGAGTAAGTGTCAAATGGATGTGAAATAAAGAAATGAAAAAAATATGTGTTAAGTTCACATATATTGATAGAAACAAACAGCAGTATTGGTTCACATTCAGAACCATCTTTCTAGTTCAGATCTACTGAACACAGAATATTTTAATAAAAGCATAGAACATCTGTATTTTTAAAAATCTGTTTGAATATGAGAAAATGCATGTTATCTTATAAGAATTTCAAACTAATTTTGAATATGTAAGATATTAGTTTTTCATTTAATAAAACTGGATTCACTTCCATTACTAGAAATAAAAACAAATAGGCCGTGCGCCGTGGCTCATGCCTGTAATCCCAGCACTTTGGGAGGCCGAGGCGGGTGGATCACGAGGTCAGGAGATTGAGACCATCCTGGCTAACACCGTGAAACCCCGTCTCTACTAAAAATACAAAAATTAGCCGGGCGTGGTGGCGGGCACCTATAGTCCCAGCTACTCAGGAGGCTGAGGCGGGAGAATGGCGTGAACCCAGGAGGCGGAGGTTGCAGTGAGCCCAGATGCGCCACTGCACTCCAGCCTGGGCGACAGAGCAAGATTCCGTCTCAAAAAAAATAAATAAAAATAAATATATAAATAAATAAATAAACAAAATAAAAAATAAAAACAAATAACTAAAATCAATGTGTACTTTTTTTAAGTTGAACAGTTTTTTTTTAGAGACAACATCTCAGGTGTATCACTATTTGTCCAGGCTGGAATCAAACTCATGAGCTCAAATAATCCTCTCATCTCAGCCTCCCGAGTAGCTGGGACTACGGGCATTTACCACTCTGCCTGGTTTATACTTTAAAACCCAAAGTGAATGTCTAGAGACAATTGAGGAACTGTGTCCAGTTCAAAACTATAAGAAAAGAGTAGCTTGAAAAACAAGTTTGTTATTTCCGCTAATCATTTTATTAAATTCCTCAATATTGTTAAAACTGAAAATCCTAATAATTTTATCCCTACTGTTACTGTTAGAAGTGTTTATAGTTTTCTTGCTCTTAAATCTTTCCCTATAAAGTTGTAAAAATATTGAGATTTTACTTTAGTTACTTTATCTGGAAAAAGTAGTACATGTTAAATTTTTGAAAAGGGCATGTAGCATTGGCCCAGAAGGCTAAATAACTTGTTATCCAATATGGTTGAGGAGAGTGAGTGTTGGGTATCTAAGTGAATGTTGCAAATTCCAGAAATGGAGCCAGAATGAGAACTTAGGGTCACCAGAGTGAGAGAGAGGTAAATCATTATGTCATACATCATACTCAAACTACAACACTAGAATGATCTTTCAAACATTTCTAGGAATCATTTGGCCAGTGGAGCATTTTTAGATGGACTAACCTAAATACTAGTAATTGCTGAATAGAATATAATACTGGGTTCCTGGAACCTAGTTTTAAAACCCAGTTTATATTTTAATGAAATATATTTTATTTATATTTTAATGTTACCTTATGACAAGGTAACATTTTTTCTTTGATCAAAAAAATTGACATTATAAAATAAACTACTTCTTTCCCATCCATGCTATTATACAAAATTATTTTTAAAAATTCATTTTTGCTATCCTGTCTTCTCTGATACTCCAAACTAGTGGTAAACATTGTCAAATGCATTTTAATGTAACACAATCATTTACAAAGTAAATCTTGTTTTTCAGAGAGATGCATTTATATCTAGAAATAATTCACTCGACATGTGATAAAAGGAATTTAGATAGTTTTAGATTTTTAAACAAGGGCCACTGACATTTAGGGATTTCTATCAAGTGTTCAAGGAAGTCCATTTAGTAATGAGACAAATTCTGAGTACGACACCTGGGAATATCATTTGTAGTCCACAAGGACTTTCGAGTCTGCCTAACAATAATAACAGGTAACACACGTTGGAATTTAATTAAAAGACTGATGAGAAGCAACAAGAGCAAGTGGGAAGATGGAAAAAAGATCCCTTAGTGCTTAAGAGTAAAGAATTGCGTGTAGCATTTTAGGGATAGTGGTTTGAAGGGTTAGGATGGTCCAGGACAAATTCAAGGCCATCATACCCCTCTGCCTCTGCATCTTTCCAGTAAGACTGGAAAGCGAAGTATCTTACAATTTATGCTCCCTGCTTCTGGTGCTTTTCAGTGATAGCCTGAAAATTATCAAGCTTCCCAAAAACCTAGTACAAGAAATTTCACTTAGTTTTATTGTGATTTGGATCATTATTGCACAGAATATATTATTGAAAGCATACAAATACTTGTAAGTTGTTGTTAGGCAATTGACATTTAAAATGAATACCTTTAAATTAGTTTTCAAGACTACAAGTGTTAATAGTGAGGAGAGAAAATGAGGAGTTTAGGTTTTAAGTGATACTTTTTTTCATCTGTAGTTTTAAGTTTCCCCAGAAAAATCTTCCAGATTCTTTAAAAGGCAAACTTGTTAATATTGCCTTCCTGGTTAATATTCTTCTATGACTCTTAATTCAACAAGATAAAACCCAAATTCCTCAGCATATAGTCGGCAGGATTCTGCCCACTTTCCTGTTTCTGTTTAGCCATTTCTCACAAACCCTTTGGAAGTCAATCTCAACAAGCTGCTTATTGCTTTCTTTATGCATTTTATGTGATGTTCTCTCTGCCTCAACTAACCCATTTATTTACTCAGTGAGTGCATACCCATAGGAAAACACCTCAATTCATAGCCCTGCACCTTTGTGAATGCTTACAAGCTCAGGCAGAGTGTGGCGCTTTCTTCTTTGTGGATCCCATGTCTCTAATGACATTCCTGTAATTATGCTTTGGTGTTCATGTCTTCCGTTAGTCTGCAAATGCCTCAAAAAGAGAGATCATGTTCTATACCTCCATGATCCTCTTGTGCCCAGACAGAATAGGTGGTTTGTAAAGCATTGTTGAAAAACGAATGAGTGACATATATGGAAGAGAAATATTACTAAGACGCCAAATAGGTTCAGAACATAGACGAACAAGACGGTGCTAAGAATAACAATTCACTTACTTGACAATTTTCTTAGGGCCAACTAATCTAACTTTCCTTGCAAAACCACCTTCCCCATTCCATGCATAAAGAGTGGAATAAAAATGTTGCCATTACATTCAGTGCACCCTAGTGGCTACAGAGAATTGACAGCACTTAAACATAGGGTTTCACTCTCGTAATACTTTTTCACACCTCGTCTCTACAGCTCAGCCCACTCCTTAACAATTGAAAAATGTTGGGGTGATTTTGTTTCTTTGAATATTTATAAGATCTGCCATTTGTAATTTCTTGAGGTTTTTTATTGCTTATATAAAATGACATCTATAACGCTTTTAATCAACTTCTGTATCTAGCACTCAAATGCTGTTGACATTAAGGTAAACAATATAATTTGCACTAACACTATGGCAACCTCTAAGTTCATGTATACACAACATGTTATCTTCTGCAAAATTTTATGGAAATTTCTTTTTTTTTTATTTTAACGCAGTAGACAGGTACTTGAACAAAAATGACCTTTTTATATCCTAAGTTCCTCAAATCCTCTACTGTGATTCAGTTTTGCATATTGCACCTGCTGAGTTCCTAATGCAAACTATCACAGTGTGTGGTCCCTGCTACTATAAATATGAATTCTCTCATTGTGATTTCATATCTTCAGCACTGATTATAATGATTCTTTGTCAGCTCAAAGCTGTCAACATTGTTCTCAAAGGACTACAATCTTAGCTAAAAAAAAAATACTGGGAGCTAGTCACATGGAATTAAAGGTGGACTAGTGTTCTCAAAAAAAGAAAAGGAAGACAAATGTTTCTCTGCTTTCTCACTGACAAGAAAAGAATGAACTGTATAGTTTTGGTTTTGTCATATCACCTTATTAATGAAACTTAATATTTTTTAATGAAACACTTGGCATCACTTTTATTTTTTCTTATTCTACTACAGCAATATTCTAAATATAAGCCACTGATAGTTATTTTTCTGCTTAATCCTCCTTAACACATTTCCCTTTTCATAAAAAGTGATAGACTACACAAACACTCAACTGCCTGATTACGCAAATACCTCTACTAATTTGCCAAGGTTAGCAGAAATGGTGCGTGTAGTATTTTGTTGGCTATGCATGGATGAAGGGTGCAGAAACAGCACAAGGCTGTATATTTCACACTCCATAAACAAAATGGTGAAACATACACTAGAAAGGTGCCATACTTATCTAATCTAAATTCAGGCAACATCAGTAGCTTTGATCTCTATTAGGTTAAATCACTGTCTCTTCAAGGAATGACCAAATCATTAACCCAACGAACCAGTTGATGAAAATACTCACATATATGAATACTGAGTAAGCAACATTTCTGATACAGTGAGAAATAACTCCACATAGTTGAGCATAATAATAATGACTGGAATAGCTTTAAAGTTTTATCCTTTTTTTCCATTTATTTGTCCATTCATACAAAAAAATGTATTAAACATCTCTGAACTGAGCAAAGTGCTAGGCACTAAAATAACAAAGATAAATAGCAATTTTTAATGCAATTAATCTCATAGTTTAGTGGGAAAAGCTAGCTCTATAGACAAATTAATAATACAGAACACTGTTAGAACTCTTATTAGTAAGGATAATCTCAGTCATAACAAATGACCCCCAAATTGCAGTGGTTTACAAAAACTAATATTGTCCTCATCGTTGGGCTATGATTCTCCTGTATATTATATGCACTATGGAACTCAAGCTAAAAGAAATATTCTCTGTGAAATATTTCTGACTCTTAATATTATTTTTATCTGGAAGGGACACATGCCAATTTCACTTATATTTCACTGGCGAGACCAAATAACATGGCCAAGACTGACATTAATGTGGTAGTAAAGTATTATTCTCCCTCCACAAAGGGCAAGAAAAAAATCGGAAATAACTATTCGGCTCTAATAGTACTATAAAACAGAGGTGGACCAAGCACTTTTGGAAGACACTGGGCAAATCAGTGTTAGTTCTGGAAGAATCTGAGGTGAAGACGACATCACGGAGGAGGTGACAATTAAAGGACAATAAATATACCCTGTCAATATTATCTTCGCACATTATTAAGGGGTTGGGGGGTGTAATTCTCTACAGAAATTTAGTGGTCTAGAAGTATAAAAGAGAATGGTATGTTTGGATGGGAGTGGAAAGTTCAGGACCCAAAATACAATATTCTGCAGAGTAGGAGAGGTAGTGACTTCGGGGGAAAAATAAAATGTCTTCAAGACTAGATTATGAGGACTGGACTATATTTTATTAGCTCTGGAGAGTAGGAAATAGCTAAACAAAAAAGGGACGTGGACTGTAACCAGGTCCCCGAGACCTTCTAGGGGAATGGGAAATACTGAGCAGTTAGACTGTTCTCAAGAAGAAGATGAAGGCCTAAAATAGAAAGGAACAGTAAGAATAGGAAAGGGTGACTTGCTGCTTCCTGGGAAGTTTTAATTTCAGATGTATTAGTTGATAATTGGGACCTTAGCTAGTCTATCTTTGATAATAAAATGAAATACAAAGATATAAAGACATTTATTACGTGACTGCAACTGATTTTAAATGTTATGCTAGTAAAACATTATTATTTAATGTTTTAATAAATTATGTTAAATGTTATGGGAAAATATATATGAAATTTACCATTTTCACCATTTTTAAGTGTATGGTTCGGTGGCATTAGGTATAGTCACATAGTTGTGCTACCAACACCACCATCCATCCGCAGAATATTTTTCATCTTGCAAAACTGAAACTATGTACCCATTACACAGCTATTCATTCCATTCTTCCCCAGTCCCTGGCAATCATTATTCTACTTCCTGTCTCTATGAATTTGACTAGATTAAATACCTCATATGAGTGTTTTAATTGTATTAAAAGAAGGAAAATTATAATTCTATGAAGTATATCTTTTTTGAAAGTACATCACTGATTATCATAAACCAATTCATAAAATTATTATGAAATGTGCTATTTTGTAGACCAATGACTGCACAAGCTCACTAATTCACTGGAAGGATTCATGTAACTAAACATAAAGTTATATACAATAGTTAACAGTTATTGCAGCAAAGCATATAGTGAAAGATTACAGGAAAAAGACACACAATAGGCAAAGGGGAATGGTCACAAACACAGGCTTTCTTTCCTTCACTTTATGGGTATCACATAATAGATGCATCATTTTCTCCACCTGCAAATTGTAGATTATGTGGGAGCAATCTTTACCCAGGAAAGCCCACTTGAGTCTTGGACTCCAACATGGTGCAGACCCCAAACCAGGCATTAGATGCACATCATGAATCTTCATGTTTACTCTGAACATGCTGACAACCTGGTCCATCTTGATGCACTTGGGAAGCATAGATGTACAGAATGCTTGGGATGTATAGAAAGAACATCATCACTCAGTAGCTACAAAAAAAAAATTCAAGTTGTTTTGTTCTCAGAGTTTGCATGTAATCACTTTTACTTATAGGCAAGAATAGAATAAAACAAGATTGCTGCATTAACTTTTTCCATATATATGTGTATGTATATATGTATATATCTTTTATAACAAAATACACAAATATTCAAAGTCTAGCAGGTTTCTTTTTTTTAATTTCATTTAGTCATCTATTTTTTAAACTATGTAGACAAAGACTTTGCAAATCGTTTTTGATGAATGTTGGATCTCTTGAAAAATTTTTTGAGTTCCTGGTATGACGTTCATTGTGCATGTAAGTCATTAGGACTTTGACCACTAGTTACAGAGACAAATTTATCTCATTAATTTATAGTTACTCCAGTCAAAAATATTATTGTATAGTCCAACTTTCTCTTCAGAATGTAGAGAGAGCAAAGGGCACATGAAGGACAATTCTGGGTGCAGAAAGTTGGGTAAGGAGCATTAGCACAATATTCCTTGGAGCCTCAAATTTCAAAATTATGCCACTGAGTCTTCCCTCATTACTATAAATAAAATGCTTCTCTTTGCCTAGCCAGTCTGCCTATGTTAACTTCTCTCTACCATGTTAAGGTGATGTGATGTGAACAAGCAGCTTCAGTGCACTGGCTTATGATTTACTCACAAATACAGATTTTGGGGAGAAATCAAAGTAGAATCACAGACTTTTACTTTGTTTCTTCTTTTTTAGATGACATGGAAGCTTAGTGTCAGACAGACTTGCCCAAGTAAGTGTCATATAATCAAAGGCAAAGGGCGGGACTTCACACTAGCAGTTGGCTGGAGCCAGGTTTACCAGGAAAGATTAGCTCCAGGAGGAGGAGGAGGAACTGTGGCACTGCTGTGCACTGTATTCCAAATAGTGCTCAGAGATCTGAAGAGGCTCGCTGTCAGCCTGTGGAGGAGAGGCACTTACCCTTGGTCTATCACGTCTTTGAATTACAGCCTTCGTTGGGAAGCAGTAGCTCCACCTCTGTTTTGATGAGGGGTTGGTAGCATTATGAAGTGGCAGAACCTTGGCTCCTGCTCTGGTCCATTAGAACAGCAGTAATGATTTGTTGAGCACCAGGCCTGCTCCTGGAGTGATCAGGAGCTCAGATTCAAAGCATATGAATGCAATTGATATAACCTAGCGGGTGGGTAAACTGGATTCCATCTTGATACCATTCCAGATTGATTTAACAGAACGTCACAGAAGGCCAACATGAAGACCCTAGAGTTACTCCTTATTGCTTACTTCTCAGTCACCCAGTTAATTTGAGAGCTGGATGAAAATTCCTGTCTTATGTCTGTTCATTCAGTCTTTCAAGTAAATATAATATCTGATGAGCCCCAACCATGTACTAGGCAATAGGAATATGACAATGCAGAAAACATTGTCTCTATCCTCAAAAATTTTATGTCAGGTGTTAAATATATATAAGTCACCAGGTGATTTCAATATGGAGTATAATAGGGACTATGATGAAAGAGGGCTACTGTAGCACAAAAAAGAGATACCTACTTCAGTCTTTGAGAATCAAGAAAATTAGAGTGATTTTTAATAGCTGAGGTACAAGTTATTTCTGTTAGAGTATGCTTCTACCTAGTAGCTGTTTTTTACCCTAGAATGTATCACTGTGATTTAGTTTTTGTTTTGTTTTAAAATGTCCATTATGATCCTCAAACATTGTCCAGTTTTTTGCATTTATGGTTAGATTATTTCTCTTGGTAGTGGACCATTCCTAGCTCTCAGGAGAGTAGATCAAGGTTATTTTCCCAGTTTCTAAATTGTTTTTATCACTCACTAGCTTTGGCACCACACTAACATGTTGCCAAAAATTTGTTCATAGTGTCCCTCTATTATCCCTTTATTATCGGTTTGGTTGTTAATAACAACATTTTCTCTTTTATTCTTTTGCTGGTAATGTGTGCCTTGTCTCTTATTTTCTTGATCTAACTTGCTAAAGTTTTGTCAGTTTTGTTTAACATTTCCAAAAAACAAACTTTTGGTTTCATTGATTTCTTTATTGATTCTGTTTTCAGTTTTATTAACTTATGCTCCGATCATTATGCCTATGCTGCTTGCTTTTGCTTGCTTTTTACTTAGTTTGCATTTTTTTCTAGTTTCTTAAAGCAGGAGCTTGGCTATTGATTTGAGGGTTTTTTTTTTTTCTGTACTGATACAGGGATTTCAGGATATAAATTTACATCTAGATACTGCTTTAGCTACATCTCATAAGTTTTAAGGTGTATTTTAATTTTTATTCAGTTCAAAATCTTATCTATTTCCTTCGTAATTTATTCTTTGAGCCATTTTTTTAAAATGTTGTTTATTTTCCAAATGTTTAGTATTTTTCAGATTCTTTTTTCTGTTATAGAATTCTAATTTAATTCTGGTCAGAAAACATGTATGATTTCAATATTTTAAAACTTATTCAGACTTACTTTGTGGCTAAACATATGGTCCATCCAGGATAATATTTCATATGCAATTGAAAGAACTTGTATACTGCAGACTTTGGATTAATTGTGTTAAAAATTTTAATTTTTACAATTTATCAATTTAGTTGATAATGTTGTTTAAGTCTTGTGAATTCTTGATGATTTTTAGTTGAGTTTATAAAAGAACTTGAGTAGCTAAGGCAATTCTAAGCAAACAGAACAAAGCTGGAGGCATCACGTTACCCAACTTCAAACTATACTGCAAGGCTACAGTAACCGAAACAGCATGGTACTGGTATGAAAACAAGCACATAGACTAATGAAACAAAATAGAAAACCTGGAAATAAGGCTGCACATCTACGACCATCTTACAAAAACAAGCAATGGAGAAAAGACTCCCTATTCAACAGACGGTGCTGGATTAGCTGGCTAGACACATGCAGAAGATTGCAGCTGAACCCCTTCCTAACACCATACACAAAGTTATCTCAAGATGGAATAAAGACTTAAATGTAAAACTCAAAGTTATAAAAATCCTGGATGACAATCTCGGCAATACCATCCTTAATATAGTAACAGACAAAGATTCCATGATAAAGACATCAAAAGCAATGACAAGTGGAATATAATTAAACTTAAGAGCTTCTGCACAGCAGAAGAAACTATCAACAGAGTAAACAGACAACATGCAGAATGGGAGAAGATTTTTGCAAACTATGCATCTGACAAAGATCTAATATCACCATCTATAAAGAACTTATGCAAATTTATAAGAGAAAAACAACCCCATTAAAAGTGGGCAAAGGATATAAACAAATATTTCTCAAAAGAAGACATACTTCATACAACAATCACATAAAAAAGGCTCAATATCACTGATCATTGGGGAAATGCAAATCAAAACTGCAATGAGATACCATCTCATACTAGTTAGAATGACTGTAATTAAAAAATCAGAAAATAACAGATGCTGGTGAGGTAGAGGAGAAAGGGAACTGTTGGTGGGAGTGTTAATTAGTTCAACCATTGTGGAATGCAGTATGGTGATTCCTCAAAAGCTAAAAGCAGAACTACCATTGGACCTGGTAATCCCATTACTAGGTATATACTCAGAGGCATATAAATTGTTCTACCATATACACACCTACACTTGAATGTTCATTGAAACACTATTTACAATAGCAAAGATATAGAATTAACCTAAATGTCCATCAATGATTGGATAAAGAAAATGTGGTACATATATACCATGGAATACCATGCAGCCATATAAAAGAATGAGATGGTGTCTTTTGTGGGAACATGGATGGAGCTGGAGGCTATTTATCCTTAGCTAACTAACAAAGGAACAGAAAACCAAATACTGAATGTTCTTTCTTATAAGTGGGAGCTAAATGTTAAGAACTAATCAAGATAAAGAATATAACAGATACAGGGGGTCTATTTGAGGATAGAGGGTGGGAGGAGGGAGAGAACCAGCAAAGATAACTATTGGGAAGTGGGCTTCATACAGAGAGATGAAATCATACGTACAACAAACTCCTGATACCTGTGTTTACCTATGTAACAAACCTTCACATGTACCCCCAAACCTAAACTAAAAGTTAACAATTAAAAATAAACGATTGAGAGTTGGGAATATAACTTATTGCAGACGATTGTTGGATTTCCTATTTCAACTTTCAATTCTGCCAGTTTTTGCTTCAACTACTTTGGACTTTGTTGTTAGGTGCATAAACATTTTTTTTCCTCCCCTGGGTTTATCCTTTCATCGTTATGAACACTGGTGGACCCTTTTGTCACTCTTTGTCTCTTTGTCGTAATGTCTCTTTTCTTAAAGTCTCTCATATCTTAATGCAGCCACTCCAGCTCTTCTGTGGTTATTTTTTGACAGATATATGTATATCTTTTGCCATTCTTTTATTTTCAACTTATTTGTGCTTTTGAATCTATGGTATGTCTCTCAAAAACACCATATAGTTGAATCTTGATTTTTTTTAACCCAATTTGATGATCATTACCTTTTTACTTAACTTATATTGTGGAATTTACATGTATCATTTTCATATTTGCTTTCAATTTGTCTTGTGTCTTTGTTGTTCTTCTGTGATTACTTTACTGCCTTATATTGAGTTAAATAAATAGTTTTATTTCTCTGTTGATTTTTTTTTAAGGCAAAGTTTCACTCTGTTGCCCAGGCTGGAGTGCAATGGTGTGATCTCAGTTCACCGCTACCTCCGCCACCCGGGTTCAAGTGATTCTCCTGCCTCAGCCTCCCGAATAGCTGTGATTTTTTAAAATATATAATTTTGACTTTTCTTAGTGGTTGCTCTAGAGATTGCAATAGAATTTTAATTTAATTCTGGTAAAACACCCAACCTTGGCCCCAAGTAGCTCAACTTCTCTCCTCCTTTGGGCTGTGATTGAAATCCCAGGTATTAATGGTTTAGGATAAATATAATTGGAAGCCACTGAAGTGTTTTGAGTAAGGGAGAGCTAAGTTCAGATCTGCACACCCATGTTCATAGGAGATGACATTTATGAAAAGGTCCTTACACACACACACACAAACACACACCACACACACACACACACTTCCTGTTACCTAATAGGTGAATTTCATGCTGCTGGAAGAGCAAGAATTTCTGAATGAAAAAGTATGGTTCTATTCCAGCTGTTATATTGTTAAGTCATATAACATTGTAGAGTTAGTCCTTCTTGTAAAAAGGAGCTTGTGTTCCATAGACACCTGTGGCTCAGTCTTTGATAACCTATATCAGCTTATGCTGCATCTTTGGCTGAAATATAATCATCACAGAGGTTAGTGCCCATATCCCTAGGTACCCAAGCAGCAAGTGCTAACTGCTCTGTTCTGTCAGCCAGATCTTGGCTCTTGCCTCTGAACCCTCTTCTTTTGCCAGCTTTTGTATACAGTGTAGAAACTGACTGAATTAATTTGTTGCCCTGAATGTGGTGGGTTTTAGCCTTACCGGTAAAACATCTTTAAGACAAATTTCCTTTTCCGAAGAAATATCATTTCTTATATGTAAATATTAGTAATTACATTTCAAGGAAAGAACAATTTGTTGGATGGGAATGTGTTGTCAATGAGTCATTACAAAAAATTGTTAATTTCATTCTCAGTGGTAGACATATAATTCCAAAATAACATTTTGTTTTTTTGTTTTGTTTGAGACAGAGTTTTACTCTTTTGCCCAGACTGGAGTGAAGTGGTGTGATCTCAGCTCACTGCCACCTCCGGCCCCCCAGGTTCAAGCGATTCTCCTGCCTCAGCCTCACAGGTAGCTGGGATTACAGGCGCCTGCAACCATGCGCAGCAGCTAATTTTTGTATTTTTAGTGGAGATGGGGTTTCTCCATGTTGGCCAGGCTGATCTCGAACTCCTGACCTCAGGTGATCCACACACTTTGGCCTCCCAAAGTGCTAGGATTCCAGGCATGAGCCAACGCGCCCAGCCTGTTTTTTTTTTTTTTAATAACAAATTTTTCAACAAAATCAGATTGTATATGACAAGTTCTCCATTGTTCTTTTCATAAAGTAACTTGCAGGAACTGACTCAAGAGTCTCTTCATATGAAGAAAAATTGCATGTCAGAGCTAAGGGCAACCAGGACATTGAGGTAGAGGATGAATTACAGTCAGAGGGATCAAGTGATTAGCCATTTTTAGATGGACCATAGCACATCTAAAATCCACATAAAAAAGTAGTATTGATATAAAGGATTTATGGGAAATAACAGCAGAAGTCAGGAGGAAAACAAACTCAGGATCCAGACTGTCTCCTTAAATGTGTTATTTCTGCTGACTATCTGAGGCCTAAATATGTACAGGCAGATTCTCCTTTAGGGAGTATTTGGGATTCTGACCTGTTGCATAATTTAGTACATTTAATATGACATATAAAATGGAGTAAAGTTAGACATTTATTGTGCTATGTCCACATCATATTTAGAAATTACAGAGTCCTACTTTTAATAGGACAACATCAGGGATTGTATCTACTAAAGACAGAAAGCCCTTCCCACTATAATCTTTTCCTTAGAGAATTATGAATCATATGACCCATTGGGATGTCTGGAAATGATACATTCCTATATTTTAGTTCTCATTGTGTATACTAAATAGATTTTAGAGAAGAAGTTTAAAAAGAAAGAAAGGAGTTGTAGAGTATTCACTCTAACTATGAAATTAGGGTGATGTGTGGAACTGAAATAAAAGAAAGAGGAGCATAGGAACTGGAATGTAGATTACTCTAATTCCTTCAATAGCAAGAATGCACAAAATGATGCCAACACTGACCTTCTTTATTTTACCCTTCTCCTGCAAATGACAAATACATTAAAGAAGATCTTTGAATCCTGATCAGTAAGACATAAGAACAAAGTAGAAGACATTAGAACATCTGATCATATTAGAGGAGGTGGACTTCCCAGTATTTCTGTGAATTCTTTGTAAATCAGAGGGCTTCACATCTTCTTTCCTGTGCATGGTGTAATTGTCTAGATGTGCCAGGATGAGGGTCACCATTTTACAAGCACAATATATAAACACATAGGGTAGTTAGGGTTTTTAATGTGAAAAATAAATTAACATTATATCACATAATTTATGGGAAATGTACAATATATTTTATTGACTGCCTGTAGAACTTGGAAATATGATTTATATGAATTTGCCATTTCAGCATGATGAATTGATTGTCACACTGAGGATTATGGAATTAGCTGGAAGAACAGATGATTAACCACCACAGCATTTTGGCTAGTGAAGTTTTACCTTCTGATTTTTGAACATTAATAAATCATACTTCAGCATATGGGATTATTTTGGCAATAGAGTCACTTATCAATTTAATCGTTTCAAACTAGAGTAATGTGTAAGTTGCAAATGCTGTAGACATGAAAACCAGTTCCTGAGAACAATTGAGTATTATTCTTATAGTCACATTAACTATAGCTGAAACAAACCTTGAAGAGCTAAGAAAACTTAGCACAACTTATCTACTATTTACTAGAAAAAAAAAGAAATCGATACGGCCATTAATTGCACAAATAGCAATACATACTTTGGCTGCTCTCCAGGAAGTGTACCAACTGAGAGAATTTTTCGTACTGCTGGTTTCATTACACAGATCATAGTCACAGTAAAGCGGGCAATGGACTGCTGTTCAATAAACTAAATTTAATGTTACTCAATTATGATCATCGTGCTTAGATATAATACTAATAGGAATGTCAACCGCTATTACATTTTCAGATTTATGTAAAATAATTCAAATGCTATTTGCTACCCCTCAGATACAAGGTTCATCCGGTTGTTTATGCAGTTGGTTGATATTGATCGTGCACAGCAGGTAGCATAGTAGAGGCCCAATGGCAAGTATATATAACATCCCCTGTGCCAGCAGCTAGGGTGCTATGCCAAGCACCAGGGGCAGCATGCCAAGTCATCAAGCAGATAGTGCACCTCTGCAAAGCTGCCTTGTTTTTTTGTTTTTTTTTTTTTTACAATATTTCTTTGAATTGCTCACATGTGCCATGAATAATTCTTGCCAACGTTACCCAGCATGAAACAGAAATGAAAGCAGGAAAATGTCTTTCTTAGAGAATTCTTTGCAAAGCTAAATGAATCCAGAGAAGATATCACTCTGGCATCATTATATGTTGTTATGTGTGCCTGGGGCTGTGTCATTTAGCAA
This sequence comes from Pongo abelii, assembly GCF_028885655.2. Lineage (NCBI taxonomy): Eukaryota > Metazoa > Chordata > Mammalia > Primates > Hominidae > Pongo > Pongo abelii. The sequence continues at coordinate 76,807,525 of NC_071999.2, read as the reverse complement.
AAAAATGTTACAAAAAACTGTTCAGTGGGCTGAACAGCTCGTACATATGATTTTGTATACCACCTGCAAAAAATATGCCAAACCATATAATCAACCACCTGGCCAAGTAAGTAGGATAGCTAAATACTGCTTTGTTGTTGTACCCACATTTTCAGGAAGTTTGAGAACATAAACAGACACAGGCACAATGAACATGTGTACACGATAAGGCTTGTTAAAGCTTTTCTGTTCAATAAAGCATACAGTGCCTGCTGTTCGGAGTAGTGTTGAACAGATTTGCTTTATTTCTAATGAAGGTGTTTGGGCATTTTCCTGGCACAAATGGAGTGAAATTATGTACTTAAAACAACAGTTTAAAACAACAACACAACAAACCACCACTTCTATTGCACTGCAACAGATTGGAAAAAATGAAAATAGATATAAACTGAAACTCAATAATGAATTAGTGTTGTTACTAAGGATGAATCATTCATTTAGGAGAATCTTGCTTAGTTTTGAACAACCTATGTGTCTAGCAACTTCCACTGAATTCCTTCCTGCCTAAAACATGTGTTTATTATAACAGTCTCCATACCATTGCTCGTGGGGAAAATACTTTACAGGTGGCCTCTTTACTTATTTGGCTATAAGTGAATATGAGAGTAATTTGATTGTAAACTAATCTTTATATCACCAGATTTCCAGTGTCAGCAATGTCAATCTCATTATCTCACCTTTTCACTAGCTCAGCACTGGCTTGCTTTCTGTGGCAATGCACCTTTTAAAATTCTAGTCCCTCATTGTTTGACAGATTACTGGAGGAAGAACTAATAACTAGATGAGGGTATTCAATGTGAAACAAAGGGAGTTGCTGCTTACAGACCAAGGTCTCTTGCTCTCATTCTCCCTGTGGCTCTGAGTTTAAGCTCATTAGATTCTCCCTTTTGTCTCTTTTTAATATAGAAAGACTGATTTGGGACTTGTTGACTCCATCCCAACTCCTTAAGAAAAACGTTAGGATTTTGAACATATAGAGAAGTTCTGCTGTGTAGTATTAGTTTTCTACTTAAAAATCTTTTTTATTTTGGGTGATCTGGTGACCTCTTACCCCAATTTTTTTTCCATCTTTCATTTGAGAAGAAGTTTCCCACATGGGAGCTTTTAAAAGTGCATTTGCTTTGTAAGAATATATAGAGGTATTTTGCTAGTCATTTCAAATGTTCATGTTTACTTCTATTTCCTCAAGAAAAAAAGAAAATAGAGGAGAAGAAAAAAAGAACTTTTAAAACCGATTAATATATATACTGTGTATATTAAATGAAAAAACTAGAATAAGGACAACATGATTTTCTTTTAATTCAAAAAGATCTCTAGAACAGAAGAATCTAAGAATAAAATACATTTCTTATAAACATATAATTAAAATATATTACATAATGTTCTTAAAATTAAAAAAAATCAACTTTGACGTTTATGTTTAATGCTCACTATGAGATAAAGAATTTCTCGTCATTATATAACCTCCCATCTTTCCTCCTGTCTACATTTTTTTGGTTTTGTTATGTATATTTTCACTTTATAATTTTTGACTTTTGCTGTATGCTTTGAAATAGTAAGAACATTATCTATTTTTTAAATTTTTGATTGACATTGAGTATATTATGTTTGAATATATTATGACATTGAATATCAATCACTTCAGAGCCCTGTATTACAGTTACACTAACTTGAGAAAAGAAAATAATCCATAAGTCCCTAAACTTTACCAAAGTACACTTTTCTAAACATCCAGGACAACTACTTTTCAAAAATATATTTTCACCTATTTTTCTTCATCCTGAAATCATTCTGTCAGTATTTTTTCTGCCTCATATCAACTTTCTCATATTCCTACTTCCAATTTTTTTTTTGCTTTTCCAAGTTCAAAATTGTTTGCTTGCACAGTTTTCAAAACTTTCAAGACATCACTACACAGGTTTGCAGAATCTGGTGTTATAAGCACTGTATTTAGGTCAGTCTGATTTCTAACCCTTGTGGGTAGGATGTTTTTGTATATACATTATTTCTTTTATCTTGCTTCAGTAATTTGTGAACAGTCAAATCTTTGAAGACTATGTTCAGGAGATTTTCCAGGGATTTTGTGTTTTCTTTTTTTTTTTTTTCTTTTTATTATTATTATTATTATTATTATTATTATTATTATAATACTTTAGGCTCTATGGTACATGTGCGCAATGTGCAGGTAAGTTACATATGTATACATGTGCCATGCTGGTGCGCTGCACCCACCAACTCGTCATCTAGCGTTAGGTATATCTCCCAATGCTATCCCTCCCCCCTCCCCCCACCCCACAACAGTCCCTGAAGTGTGATGTTCCCCTTCCTGTGTCCATGTGTTCTCATTGTTCAATTCCCACCTATGAGTGAGAATATGCAGTGTTTGGTTTTTTGTTCTTGCGATAGTTTACTGAGAATGATGATTTCCAATTTCATCCATGTCCCTACAAAGGACATGAACTCATCATTTTTTATGGCTGCATAGTATTAAAAACCCTAGAAGAAAACCTAGGCATTACCATTCAGGACATAGGCATGGGCAAGGACTTCATGTCGAAAACACCAAAAGCAATGGCAACAAAAGCCAAAATTGACAAATGGGATCTAATTCAACTAAAGAGCTTCTGCACAGCAAAGGAAACTACCATCAGAGTGAACAGGCAACCTACAAAATGGGAGAAAATTTTCGCAACCTACTCATCTGACAAAGGGCTAATATCCAGAATCTACAATGAACTCCAGCAAATTTACAAGAAAAAAACAAACAACCCCATCAAAAAGTGGGCGAAGCACATGAACAGACACTTCTCAAAAGAAGACATTTATGCAGCCAAAAAACACATGAAAAAATGCTCACCATCACTGGCCATCAGAGAAATGCAAATCAAAACCACAATGAGATACCATCTCACACCAGTTAGAATGGCAATCATTAAAAAGTCAGGAAACAACAGGTGCTGGAGAGGATGTGGAGAAATAGGAACATTTTTACACTGTTGGTGGGACTGTAAACTAGTTCAACCCTTGTGGAAGTCAGTGTGGCGATTCCTCAGGGATCTAGAACTAGAAATTCCATTTGACCCAGACATCCCATTACTGGGTGTATACCCAAAGGACTATAAATCATGCTGCTATAAAGACACATGCACACGTATGTTTATTGTGGCATTATTCACAATAGCAAAGACTTGGAACCAACCCAAATGTCCAACAATGATAGACTGGATTAAGAAAATGTGGCACATATACACCATGGATTTTGTGTTTTCTATTTTGTTTGTAGTATTTGTGTTTTCTATCTTCTTTCTGTCACATTCTGGGGTCTGAAGCATAGGCAACTATTAAACAACTGGAAGTAAATCTCCTTGTTAACTCTTCTGTCTGCTTTCTTTTTTCTTTTTTCTTTGGCTCTTTATATTAGGATATGTTTTCAGTTTATTGTTCACATCAATAGCTGGCCCTTGAAACTTATCTCTTTCTCTTATCTCTTTCTAGCTATATATTGATAATATTGTAAATTTCCAGAAACCCTTTGTTACTCTTGTTATTTTCTTTCCTTAATTCCTTCATTCTTCCATTTCCTCACTTCCTCCCTCCCTTTCTCCTGTCCCCTCTTCTTCTATTGCTTCCTTCCTTTCCTGTTTCCATTCTTCCTCCTTTCTTTCCTTTCAAATATATAGTAGACTATTCTGGTTTTCTTGAAGTAATTACCTATCATATTTCCCTGATGATGTCAAAAGGAGTTTTTTCAGTCTAGATGCAAATATTAATGTAAAATGTTATTTCATACTTTATTCTGTTACTGAAAAATGTTTAATTATATTTGGAAAATCTTGGGGATCTGAATCTACTTTCTCAATTTGTTTTATTATACGTAAATAAATCAAGTATTTATGATAAAAAGTTAGCATCTGAAATTGAGATAGGGTATAAACGTAAAATCATGCTGGAGTTGGAAGAACAGTAAAAGAAAGGAAAATATATCATTAATAGTTTTATGTTGATTTTATTTTGAAATATTTTAAATATATTAAAAAATGAAATATATATTATATATAATATAATGAAATATATTATATATTACATATAATATAATGAAATATATATTATATATAATATAATGAAATATATTATGTATATTATATATAATATATGAAACATATTATATATTATATATAATATATAATAAATGTATTATATATTATATATAATATATGAAACATATTATATATTATATATAATATATAATACATGTATTATATATTATATATAATATATAATACATGTATTATATATTATATATAATATATAATACATGTATTATATATTATGTATAATATATAATAAATATATAATGTATTATTAAAATTAATTTTACCTTCTTCTTTGTGCTTTTTATATGGCTACTAGAAAATTAAAATACATGTATGATTCTTATTATATTATCTTTTTACCAGACAGCCCTATATATGCCACAATATATACCAATATATACCACATGGCTGGTATTTTTTTTATACATACATATATATATTATATATACATATTATGTATTATATATAACATATAATACATAATATGTATATATAATGTGTATATATAATATGTATATATATAATATATAATATGTATATATATATCATATCAATAAATTCAATCAATCTGAAACCGTGTTATCTCTATTTTGGTCTAGTGTTCCCAGAAATTACTTTTACCCACAATTTTTATTTTTTTTGCCATATATGTATTAATATTATAATCTTTTTTATGGTGTGTAAATGTTCTGATCCTTTGGGACTCAGCATGCTTAATCTGACCTTGGTAGAGGCCCTGTTAGCACTGACAGGCAGTTGGAGGTGGACATGAGGTAATGCCCCTTCAGAGTCTATAAGCAAAGCATGACTCTGTGGGCAAGTGAGGTTTCATGGGAGTGGGAGTTTGGGAGTCATTTAAATCAAATAAATCATTTCAAATATCGTCATTCTCAGTATCAGTCTCCAACTCTTTCCCAATGAATACTATAATTAGTGAATAAGATACTAGAAGATTTTGTGAATTTTATGTATGTTGTAATTTCTCAACCCAGAGCATCTGGCTCTGAATTTTTTTAGAGTACTCATAGAAATGTCTTTCTTTCTACCATGGCTTTTTTTTTTTAATTTAAAAAAAAGACTTAAAGCCTATCATGTTATTGCCACTTTAAACTCACCAGTGTGTGAAACAACCATTCATCCTTATGGTGTTATATTCCTCATTTCCAGTGTGATGGTATGGCAGCATCCATTCAGTCTGCCAAAGAGGGACTGTGAATGATAATTTAAGCAAATCGTTTGCGATCTGCATGTAGAGGTTACTGGTACTCCATTTGAAAATAATTTAATCACTGCCATGGAGATCAACCAGGAATCAGTTCCAGATTCCTATCACCAGAGTGGTGCTGTAAGTTACTGCGTTATGTGAGTTTCATGACAGATAGAATCTACTCTAGATAGTTTAACAAGAAAGAAATTTAAGAGAAGAAATTAAGTTTAACATTGTTGGGTGATATAGTATAATATCCAGAAATGACTGCCAGAGCAATGCTTCAGAACTGCCTACCCATGGGAGCTATAAACTCTACCACTTCTGAAAATGTAAGAATGAAGGAGCTATCATCACAACTTCAATTTTCTAGATTACATTGTCACTGTTGTTACAAAATAAATATCTGTATAGGGTTTTGTGAATCATCTGCAGTATTTCTTCATACTAGTTTCCAAGGACAGGAAACTTAGAACCAGAGAAGTAAATTTGTGAGCAGATGCTGTAGAAATTCAGGAAAAAAGGTACTAATATGAAGAATATTATTATAGATAAAGAGAGGCACAAAATAATAGCAAAAGCATTTATACAAAAAGATATTATAATTCTAAACTTTTGTGTACTTAGTAACATATGATTAAAATATGCAGCACAAAAAGGTATAAAGACATAGAGAAATAGACAAATGTACCATCAGAGTGGATGATTTAATATACCTGTCACAGTAATTGATAAATCAAGCAGACAAAAAAAAATCTATAAGGGTATAGGCAATTTGAATAACATAATTAACAAGCTTGATTTACATATATAAATATGTATATTCTGAAAAGTAACCATAATATAAATAGTAATAAATATACATTTTTCTGAAAAGAAATAATAATAATATTTTTTTGTTCAAGCACATATGGATATTAAGCTTTAAGCATGCTTGCCTTTTACTCCACAGGGAGACATTACATCTATCTTCCAAGGCTGTTTACTATGCAAAAATCCTTTAAAAGATAATCCTGGACAAAGGGTAGTCATTGCCTCACTTGCATGACATAAAGACCTATGGAGAATTGTCTACTAATAATGGCGTGACTGAAAGATGGCATTTTTGAGATTACTCACTAAATATCTTAAATACATATAATCGAATGTGTCTTATGTTGTCTTTGAACTCTTAAAACACTTGCCACAAATAGTTTTACAATTTTGTTGTGGTAAAGTAGTACACAGGTGCACTAAATTCTCTTTAACCTTTGAGGGTTTACTGGATAGTATCATTTGTTTAGAATTCTCCTTTTGCTTTTGTCTTGCTATGGTTTATAGTGGGAGTAGTATAATTCCCTGCCTCATTGGCACTGGGCTTGGACATATAATTTACTTTGGCCAATGAAAGATGAATTAGCTTCACACATGCTTCTGTGGACTTGCCTGGTTTAGCTTACACTCTAGGTGCCCTGCTCTGTGCCGTGAAAAAGAAAAATACCTTAGATAGTGATCACTTCTTCAGCTTAGACCTTGTTTTAGTCCATTTAGTGTGGTAATAACAGACTACCTAAAACTGGATAATATATTTAAAAAGTTTATTTGGCTTATAATTCTGGTGGCTGGAAAGTTCAAGACCAGACAGCTGCATCTGGTGAGGTCCTCTGGCTGTTCCAGTTCATGGCAGAAAGCACAAGAGGAGCTCTTCGCATGTGCAAAGAGATCACATGGACAGAGGGAAAGGTGGGGAAGTGTCAAGCACTTTTTCATAACCAGCTCTACCAGAAACGAAGTGTGAAAGCTCTCTCACCCCCAGGGAGGACATATTCATGAGGGTTCTACCCACCTGACCCAAACACCGCCCACCAGCCCCACCTCCCAACATTAACACATTGGAGATTAAGTTCCCAGATGAGGTTCAGAGGGCACAAACATCCAAACCACAGCAGTCCTAAAATGAAACATAAGCAGAACTGACCTGAGCCCATTCAGGCTGAAACACAGGTGCTGCAGCCACTCCAGAGATCTGTGTACCAAAAAAAACCTGGAAACCATCATTCTCAGCAAACTATCGCAAGGACAAAAAACCAAACACCGCATGTTCTCACTCATAGGGGGAATTGAACAATGAGAACACACGGACACAGGAAGGGGAACATCACACACCGGGGACTGTTGTGGGGTGGGGGGAGCGGGGAGGAATAGCATTAGGAGATATACCTAATGCTAAATGACGAGTTAATGGGTGCACCACACCAACATGGCACATGTATACATGTGTAACAAACCTGCACGTTGTGCACATGTACCCTAAAACTTAAAGTATAATAATAATAAAAGAAAAAAAAAGAAAAAAAATGTTTGTGTTGTAAGCCACTGAGATTTTGGAGACTACTATGCAGAATTATTGAAACATAAATTGACTAATTTGGAGGGAATGTTTTGTTATTTCCCAGGCCACTGGACACCCAGAACATTTACTTAAGTCCAGATATCTGAATTTTCGTGAGAATTAGCTCATATATTGTTCCAAATAAAGAATATTTCAGAAACTTTTGTCTAAAATTGGGTGTGGTTTTCAGTGCTCAAATCTAATTACTTCATTGGGTATGTTGTGTGGCAATTTTCTTCACCTCAACCCTCACACACATAATATGTGAAAATTGAAGCCTCTGTATCTGAGGTGTGGCTCATAAGCAGAGCAATTAAATTCCAACCTCAGGACCTCCTACTTAATTGGGGAGTTCACTAACAATATCCATTAAAGTGAGGCTTTCTTACTGCTAATCTAGTTCCTGGGTAATTGCTTTGAGTTCTACAGAGGAAATCTTCTAATCCTCCAATTTATAGTAGAAATGATTTGTCTCAAAGTAATTTCATATGGCTCTTTCTTTTTTAAAAAATGTTAATCATAACAATATTATACAATAATTATTACTTCCATTTTATATATAGATTATTAATATAATTCATAATATTTTATTAATAAATATTTTCATTTTATGTATAAAGAATAATGAAAAATTACATTATACCAGTGTGAGTGTGGGAAATATTCTTTGGATAATGAGAGAGTATTTTTTAAAAACATGCTATCAATGGATAAAACTCTAATTTGCAAATGAAGATTAATGTCTGAATGAAACAGATTTGAGTATTGGTGTTTATACAAGACTTCAATTTCATGAACTATCATTATAAAATATTTTTTGTAAATAGGCTGGAGTCTATATATCTACATATTTACGTCTATATCCTTATGAAACTCTCTAGAATTTTCAAAAATATTTAATATATATCCATTATCTGTGTCTTAAAGAGTTCATCTAAAGTAAGAAAAAGCAACTAGTAAATAACTAATGTCAGTAAAGACCCACCTGCTATTACTTAATCATACCCATATGCTGCAGCAAAACAGCCATGTCAGGGTCATTACTGAGAAGAACGTCAAATTGGCCGATTTAATGTTACTTAGGGCTTACTTTATCTATATAACTGTCTCAGATAAGAATTGCAAGCTAATAATAATTACATTAGTGTCAGAAGTGTAGGGGACAACTATGGTTTATTTAGTAGTGAAAGATAGTTTTAATGTTTAAATTGAATTTTACTGTCTACTTTAAGATAGTTAAAATAGCATATGTAAAATATTCAGCCCCCCCCTTTTAATGGTTGATAGCTGAAAAATACAATATTGTTTGAAATAACTTGTCTGCTGCTACCTCAGTCAAAGTTGCTTGTCTAAAGGCATGTGGTAGCTTAACTTGGTTATTCACAGATACAAATAATGTTACTATATTTTTATGAAATACAATTTTAAAACATTATTATTATTATTACAGACAGAGTCTAACTCTGTCACCCAGGCTGGAGTGCAGTGGTGAGATCTTGGCTCACTGCAACCTCCGCCTCCCGTATTCAAGTGATTCTCCTGCCTCAGCCTTCTGAGTAGCTGAGACTACAAGTGTGCACCAGGAAGCCTGGCTAATTTTTGTATTTTTAATAGGGATGGGCTTCACCATGTTGGCCATGCTAGTCTGGAATTCCTGGCCTCAAGTAATCTGCCAGCCTCAGCCTCCCAAAGTGCTGAGATTACAGACATGAGCTACTGAGACCAGCCACATTTTAAAAATATCTTATTATTAAAAGTTACCAACCACCTGTACTTCATTTGTACCCTGTGGATTTAAAAACATTATTCCTTTTGGTATAATGATGCATTTTCCAAATTCATATACCTAATAGGAAAAAAACTTTACAAAAGTAAATTTGTATATAATAACCTTTAAAGTAATGTGATCTACATATGATCATGGTTCTCACGCACAGATACAACACACACACTCCAGATTTCACACACACACACACACACACACACACACTCACACATTCCATATTTGACATCGAGCCACCAGAAGCAATTATGAAAGAGTAAAAAAGAATACAGAAAACTGGTACAACCTGAAAAGCTATTTTGGAAATGGAGCCTATCTACATAATTTTTAGAAATTCTTAATTTTCAAAGACAGTTAAGATTCCCCAATATATATGTATCACTCATACAAACTAAGTAACAACCACCTTAAAAATATTTGCCATCGCCACAATAGTAGGTTGTTTTTGTTTTAAAACTTTCCTATCTTTAAAATGTTAAAAATGATTTGTTACCACATCTTCATTCATAAGAGAAATGTTGAACGTGGAGAATAGCAACAAAATTTAGGTTGATAATATGTAAAGAGAAACAATTAGATGTACATGTGATTGATTCAAAGTTAGCACAAATCTATACTAAATAATCTAGCACGGCAGAGGGCAGTGATGCCAGAGGACTTTTGGAGGATGTTGCTCTTCTCTATTTGGAAAAAAAAAATGGAATTGACAGCCGAGAGAGACTTTGTTTCCATTGCTACATCAACCAATTCGGTAGTAGTTAGAAAGATTAAATGCAAAGATGTCTGAGGGGGTCCATGTTAGTCTTTCTCCTTCATGTGAAGCTCAGCTGTCAAATCTGTCAGAATAACTGGTCCAAATGTCCAGAGAGTGCTTGGCCAGGAACAACAGTTAACAGAACAACATATTTATGTAGTGTTTTATAGTTTACAAGGCATTTCGCCACACATTATCCTCTTTGTTCCTCACAACCACCCAGAGAGATTGATACATTGAATATTGTATTTTTCAAGTTCAAAGCTAAAAGCTGAATGAGTTTAAGTAATTCGCATATGATCACTTAGCTTATGGTAGCATATTCAGTACCTAGATCAAAGTTTTCTGATTCTAATCACAGACTTACTTCGATTGCATCTGCTCTGTGAGAAGATTCAAATCATATATTTCATCAAGACATAAGATATATCATAAGTTTGTTAAATGTCAAATATGTGAAAATTTTTCTAGATGACTTCAAATTGCCCCTGACCTTATTTTGCTCTAATATTAATTAACATCATGAAATATCTATTCTGCAAAGCATATGAAAACAAAATGTGCATACAATGGGCTTTCTACTTGAATGTTAGCTGTGTTAGTGGTATGATAAATTGTTTACTTGGGGTAAGATAACTTGCAACATTTTTTACAAATATTCTTAGGGAAATCATTCTAAAAGCAAAAATAAACAAAGTGAAATGTAAAGATATGGGTGTTTCTCTGTGAGTGTGTGCACGTGTGAACATTTCTCACTTCAACCTTTAGGGTGCTTCCTATACCAGGTTTCAAGCTAGACCCTGGAAATGCAACAAAAGAGTGAGTTTTATTAGCAGTGAGTTTTATTAGTAGTAGCAAGTGCTACTCCTACACATAAGCTCAGTCTCATAAGGGAGACTGATATTAATCAAATAATCATTTTTTATTTGTTCTTTAATTCAGCTAACACTATGCAGCATTAAGCAATGGGAAATTACTCTAAGTGCTACAGATTCAATTGCCTAAATATAAATGCATTACTCACAGATGTGAAGTAATAGAGTTTGTACCTTCATATATTCTATAACTGGAAGACACAACTGGATCTGCCTGAAAGCAGAGGCTCGTGAAAAGTTCACCATACCACAGCCCTTTTTCTCATACCTAGAAAGTGCCAACTCAAGCTGGAAATTTATTTGAAGCATCTTTTTTGGCTCAAAAATGTATGTAAGTTTGCATTATTAAAATATACGTAAATATGTATTTATACCATATAATAGTATATATATATTATTATAGTATAAAGACATACAGAATTTACCTCCAAATTTTTGAGTAAAATTGATTCTTGGAGTAGAAGTTCTACTGAGACATAGTTTGGGAGTGGAAAGCAATTATTTCCTTTGCAATATTGCTTTAAAATATGTTTTTAAAAGTACAGGAATTAAGACTGAGAGACGTAGAATAAGAAACTGTTCTGAAGACCCAGAAATGCAAAGATGGAATAACATACTCAGAAGGACTTATTGCATTCTTTTTTCATGGTATTAGAGTGATTAATACCTATCTTGCAGAAAACCAATGAAATATGTAAAGGCAGTTCTCAGAGCCTAGGACATATAGTAAAAAATCAATCAATATTAAAATATGTTCTTGGCTGCTTTTTGCAATAGCTCAGTTTGGAAATGATGAGGCGCTCATTAAAGAGAGAGATATTTGGGATGTAACATCTCTGGCATATGTCCTATCTCTTCTTCTTCAGTATCTGTGCCCCAATTCAATATAAGAACAAGGAGAAGATAACTCCATTGTTAGGTATCGGAGTGACTGTACAAAAGATAATGAATTGAATAGAATTAAGAATGCCAGTGTGCTGGGTCTAGTTTGCTGGTATAGGTGAAAAAATACATGTTGTTTTATTTAACTCTTAATAAGAAACTTGTTTTTTTTTAAATAACAAAGTAAAAAACTGAAGTTCCTGCTATTATTTTTGAAAACTATTTGGAAAAATTATTTTCATCATTATCCCCCCAGGTGCAGTATGATAGCTGTGATGAATGCTTGATCTGTAATAAATGACCACCTTTTATCTCACAGGTAATTTTACATAACCAGAGAAAGCTGTCAACATTTCAAAATGGGAAGTATGATGATGTGGCAGATATTAAGTCTTGCAAGGGTTAATTATAAACATGGTCGTACAAGTCTATGGTTCAAATATAAAACCAAAAAGTCTTTGTTAGTTATTTCCAAAAGCAAAATTGTAATTCTTTACTAGGTAGAAATATAAAGTGGGCCTTTTAAAGTTAGTGCAGCATTCATGTCTAACATAACTTGTACTCCTATGCATTATATAGCCCAATGTCATAGAAAGCTGGATTGAATTTTGTCTATTATTTTTATATTATTTTATAGTTTATATTGCCAGGCACATCTGGATATGATATTATCCTTTATATCCTATCTAGATTCAAATATCATTTATTTCTTTAATATTTCTCTACTTTACCTAGACGTATCATTACTGATTTCTCTAACATTTTTAAAATATTGGCACTTTCCCCTTATCATTTGATTTTCTCTAATTATTATAATTAGAGATTTTATCTTCAATCCAACTTTCCCCTTTTAGGAGAGACTGCTAAAAATTGGAATGGCTTCTCTTTTTGCCAATTCAGATTTTCAAATGGCTAACAGTTTACAAGTATTAAGCCTATCAGAATCCTTTAATTTCTCAAAAATAGTTTCCTTCATATAGAATAGCCTCCTATTACCTCTGAAAAAATTAGTGGCCTCAATATTTTGTAGACCAACATGGAGATAAAGGGGTCTGGAATATTCTTTAAATTGTTTTCTAATTGGTTCTATGGTGGTGGTGGTGGTGATGGTGTGTTTGTGTGTGTGTGTGTGTGTGTGCGTGCGCACGTGTTTGATGTACACACAATCATGTGTTCAATCTCTGTCTGTTGGTGGTGGTAAAGTACTTCTTTCTCCCTTTTCAAATAAAAATGTCTTATTGTAAAGAAGATACATAAACTATCAAATGCAATGTGATGTTTTTGTTAAATAATAAGCAACAGAAGCATACAGAAATAAATATTTCTCATGGAGCTAAAATATATACAACTATAAAATCATAAATATACTGGAGAATTATAATATGAATTTGTAAATTGTATGCAAATAGCTTGAAACCAGATCTATAAAGACATAAATAAAGCAACAAGACTGAAAGGTTTATGCGTTGGCTTGTTTATAGAGTAGCACAAACATTTTTCTTTTTTAATTGGCAATTAATTTTCGGCAGCCATCTAGGTACTTTCATGTCAAATTACTTTCCCTACACTAAACAAGATTAGGCATCCAAGCAGCAAAGCACTTATGTGAAAGTGAGAAACTGACTGTCAAGTAGATATTTTCCACCTATAACCAATTAAAATGTTTCCTTTTTGATGAATGGGTGCTGTAATATCACATTTTGTATTTTTACCTAAGTACATACCTGTATAACGTCCCGGTTCACAAGTGCTAAAAAAGATGTGTACTGAGATTTCTGTTATTTTCTTCATGCAATTTACCTTCAGAATAAAATGAATGAGCATTTTCCATGGAGGTGAAGGAACACTTTAAAAGACAGCTTTCTTACACTGCTGCACACAAATATACAATAGAACATAAACATATATAGGTTTATGGGTTTGTGTAAAAACATATATAGAGAGATGCATGTATATTTGTTTTAAGAAATAAACTTCAAAAAATATTTTCATCAAATGACTTTTAGTCTCTCAGTTCCTTGCAGATTATCATTTTACATTAAAATGTAAATATGCCTGTATTTAAAAATTAGATCATTGACACATAAGGTAAAAAAAGTAATGTATTATTGATAATCTTGAAGTGAATGACATAAAAAGAAAAATATTGATTTTTTGAAGATGTCTCATTTTTCTTACTTCACAGAAGACTGATGCAGGTTCGTGAGCCTATCAATATTATTTGAATTAATGCATATTCCTTACTATTGATTGTTTTAATAATGATTGTCATAACTGATTTATGGGCACTTATGCCTGTTAAATATTTTAAAAAGTAAATATCAAATTTGTATGTATAAGTAGATTGACTTGAATAAACAACAGAGTTGGATGTTAATATTATGCCTTTTGATTCAATCCATGTTGTTATACATTATGCAAGATGCATTTTTAAGATAGTAGCAAAAATCCAACTAAAAGTTGATATTTGATCACACTGCTCATTAGAATTAAGTATAATGAAGTATTTTCAATTTTGAGGCAGTGGTTCTCATGTTACTTGAAAATGTACTTATCATCTGTGAGAACAATTAAGATTTATTAAACCAAAACATAAAATTTCAGCATACTCTTAATATATTTAAAATGGATTTGTTACTATAGCTTAGAATAGAATATAGGATTACAATTCTTATTTTCAGCTTTCTGTGGAGACTGATACCCAATACTTCCCCCATTCTCCCATTCAATGGGCTGTCTTTTCATGTCCTTGATGACATCATTTGCAGTACAAATATTTTAATTTTCATTTAGCTAGGTTTGTCTATTTTTCTTTTATCACGTATGTTTTTGATATCAAACCTAAGAAACTCTAATCTAATCCAAGGGCATAAGGACGTATTTCTATGTATGCCTCTAAGTGCTTTATAGTGCTAGCATTTACGTTCAGATCTATAATCTATTTTGAGTGAATTTTTGTATACGGTGTGAGGTAGGAGTTTGAATTCATTCTTTTGTATGGGAATATTGTCTCAGTGGTAGATTTCAATCATTTGTTGAAATGATTCGTTTCCCCAATGATTTGTTGTTTCCCTATTTAATTGTCTTAGTGTCCTTGCCAAAAATTAACTGATCTAAATATAAAAGGAGTACCAACAGGTTGTCAATTCTACTCCATTTATTATATCCATATACACACACACACACATATATACACGTATATATATATATACATATATATTATATATATATATAATCATCTATATCCTTATACTGATACTACACTGTCTTGATTATCCTGGCTGTATAGTTAAGTTTTAAAATAGAGAAATGTGATTTTTTTCAAATATATATTCTTCTTTTTCAAGGTTATCCTCCTTATCTTTAGTAAAAACTTTTGTTTGAAAATCAAAAACTTTTGTCAGAGAGTAATATAGCTACTCCACATCTTTTTTGATTGTTATTTTTATAGCATCTTTTTAAATCCTTTTACTTTCAATCTATTTAGATCTTTGGATATAAAATGTATACCTACAGAGAGCAAAAAGCTGGTTCTTATCTTTTAAAGAAATACAGTCTGTTAACCTCTGCATTTTGACTGATTGTTAATTCATTAACATTCCTGTTATTATTGCTATAGTTGAATTTACATCTGCCATTTTTATTTTTGTTTTATATATGTCATGTCTTTTTTGTTCATGTGTTCTTACTTCACTGTCTTCTCTAATTTTAAATTGATATTGTCAACTGTCACAATTCCATTAGTAATTTTATAATTCAAATTTGAAATTATTATCTTCAAGTTTGCTCTAGGACATACAATAAATATCTAAATTTTTGAAAATTGACTTCAGATTTATACTTATTTAATACAAATGAACATATAATCTTCCTTCTTATATAGTGCCCCTCCTTCCTGCTTTTTGTGCATTTTTGTTAAATGTATTGTTATGAATGTTTTCCTCCAGAAAGATATATTAATGTTCAAACCCTCTGTATCACAGAATGTGATCTTAACTGGAAATATAGTCATTGCAGATGTAATTAGTTAAGCTAAGATAAGGTCATACTGCAGTAAAGTGAGAGTTTAATCTAATATGATTGATGTCCTTATAGAAAGAAGGTGTGATGACATAGATTCTCAAGGGCAATGCCAAGTGATGACAGACACAGCCATTGGAGCAATACAGCCATAAGTCCAGGAACACTAAGGATCCACGACCACCATCAGAAGCCACGAAGATGCAAGAAAGGATTCTCCCCTACATGTTTTGGAGGAAGCGTGGTTCTGTGGCCACATTTATTTCAGACTTCTAGCTTCCACAATTATAAGAATTAATTTCTGTTGTTTGATTTTCTTAACTATGTATTAGTTATTTTTACTATTATTCTTAGAAAAATTCTTAAGGAGACATGTTTTTTAATTGTAGTAATGTATATATAATATAAAATTTACCATCATAACCATTTTTAAGTGTACAGTTTAGTAGTGTTAAGTGCATTCATACTGTGGTGCAAACAATCTCCAGAGCTCTTTTTATCTTACAAAATTGAAACTCTTTATACCCATAAAACACTAAGCTCACATTGCCTCCTACCTCCCCGTCCATGAGAGCCACTATTCTACTTTCCATCTCTGTGAACTTGCCTATTCTAAATACCTCATATAAATGGAATCATACAGGGTTTGCCTTTTTGTGACTGGCCCATTTCACTTAGCAAAATGTCCCCAAAGTTTACTCACGTTGTAGCATGTATTAGACTTTCCTTCCTATTTAGGATGAATAATATTCCATTCTATGTGTATATTGCATTTTGTTTGCTTACAGACATTTGGGTTGGTGCTATCTGTTGGCTATTGTGAATAATGCTGCTGTGAACATGAGTGTACAAATCTCTCTCCAAGACCCTACTTTAAATTATTTTTGGTATATACCCAGAAGTGCAATTGCTAAATAATATAGATGTCAACAGAAACAGTCAAACTCTTTTTTCTGTTGTTTTAATCAACTCAGTTTGTGGTACTTTGTTATGGCAGTCCTAGGAAACTCATGCACATGTTATGTCTATGCATGTTACAAATCTAATAATGAATTGTTATAACTTTATGTATTAGTAACAAGCTGCCATAGATTTAGTGGATTAACAGTTCATATTAATTATCTTATAGTTCTGTGGGTTAAAAGTTGGACATAGGTATCATTATGCTAAAATCAAGGTGTTGGCTGAGCCACATTCATTTCTGTAGGCTCTTCAGAACAATCAGTTGCTTTCCTTTTTCCAGCTTCCAGGTAACACCTGCATTTCTTGGCTGATGGCCTCCTACCTCCATCTTGAAAACAAGTAGCAATGAATTGAGTCCATTTCATATTGCACTTTTTGAACACTCTTCTCTTCCTCCTCTTCTTTCACTTTTAAGGACCATATGATTAAATTTGGTCCAAACTAAATTGGGTCAAAATCGCCTCTGTAGGTCTTCATTTCTTCCTGTGGCTTAATTTATCTAGTGTCATCCCTTTCTCCAATACTCAGTTATTACCTCTTGCCTACTTTATGCTGTTATTATTGAAAAGATTACACATCTACTGTGGGATGCCCTCCTCTCCCAGATCCATGTATTTAAGTCATAATCCCCAGTAGATCAGAATGTCACCATATTTGGAGCTAAGGTCTTTAAGGTAAAATGAAATATTTAGGATAGGCCATAATCTAATCTGCTTGATATTCTTATAAGAAGAGAAAATTTGGATACAGGCATGTACATGTGCATGCACAGAGGAAGGATATTCCAAAGACAGAGAAAGAAGATAGCAATTTAAAAGTCAAGGAAAGAGGCCTCAGAAGAAATCAGTTCTGCCAACACCTTGATCTTGGACTTCTAGGCTTCAGAAACGAGAGAAAATAAATTTCTGTTGTTTAAATCACCCAATCTGTGGTACTTTGTTATGGCAACACAAGAGAACTAATATAATGTGTATGCAGTGTAAGCCCAATAATAAAATTATATCTGTACGGGTGTATATCCATATCTATATCTGGAATCCACACAAAAGACTGAACGTTGGAAAAGGTAATTATGTATGTAATTATAAAAGACAGTATAGTACGTGAACTTATCTCCATCTATACAGGTAACTAGTTTTCCAAGGCTGCCACAACCTGGTTTCACAAGTTGGGTTACTTGAAACAGCAGAAATTCATTCTTGCTCAGTTTTGGAGACTAGAAGTCTGAAACCACGGTGTCTGCAAGATCATGCTCTCTTTAGACTCCATGGAATTCTTTCTTCTTTGCCTATTCCTAGCTTGCAGGGGTGGTCCTAATTGTTAGTGTTCAATGGCCTAGAGCTACATCATTCTAGTCTCTGCCTCTGTCATCACATAAACTTTTCCCTGAGTGTCTATATATCGTTACATGGCTATCTTCTCTGTGTCTCTCTCCTTTTATTATAAGGACACCAGCAATATTAGATTAGGACCCCATTCGGTATGATATTGGCTGTGGGTTTATCATAAATAGCTCTTATTCTTTTGAGATACAGTCCATCAATACCTAGTTTATTGAGAGTTTTTAGTATGAAGGGATGTTGAATTTTATTGAAGCCCTTTTCTGCATCTACTGAGATATTCATGTGGTTTTTGTCATTGGTTCTGTTTATGTGATGGATTATGTTTATTGATTTGTGTATGTTGAACCAGCCTTGCATCCCAGGGATGAAGCTGACTTGATCATGGTGGATAAGCTTTTTGATGTGCTGTTGGATTCGGTTTGCCAGTATTTTATTGAGGATTTTCACATCGATGTTCATCAGGGATATTGGCCTGAAATTTTCTTTTTTTGTCATGTCTCTCTCTGCCGGGTTTTGTTATCAGGATGTTGCTGGCCTCATAAAATGAGTTAGGGAGGAGTCCCTCTTTTTCTATTGTTTGGAATGATTTCAGAAGGAATGGTACCAGCTCCTCCTTATACCTCTGGTAGAATTCAGCTGTGAATCTGTCTGGTCCTGGGATTTTTTGGTTGGTAGGCTATTAATTACTGCCTCAATTGCAGACCTTGTTATTTGTCTATTAAGGGATTTGACTTATTCCTGGTTTAGCCTTGGGAGGGTGTATGTGTCCAGGAATTTATCCATTTCTTCTAGATTTTCTAGTTTATTTGTGTAGAGGTGTTTATAGTATTCTCTGATGGTAGTTTGTCTTTCTGTGGGATCAGTGGTGATATCTCCTTTATCATTTTTTATTGTGTCTATTTGATTCTTCTCTCTTTTCCTCTTTATTAGTCTGATTAGCAGTCTATCTGTTTTGTTAATCTTTTCAAAAACCAGCTCCTGGAGTCATTGATTTTTTTAAAGGGTTTTTCATGTCTCTCTTTCCTTCAGTTCTGCTGTGATCTTAGTTGTTTCTTATCTTCTGCTGGCTGTTGAATTTGTTTGATCTTGCTTTTCTAGTTATTTTAATTGTGATGTTAAGGTGTTGATTTTAGAACTCTCTTTCCCACTTTCTTCTGTAGGCATTTAGTGCTATAAATTTCCCTCTAAACACTGCTTTAGCTGTGTAGAGATTCTGGTACATTGTGTCTTTTTTCTCATTGATTTCAAAGAACTTATTTATTTCTGCCTTAATTTAGTTATTTATCCAGTAGTCATTCAGGAGTAGGTTGTTCAGTTTCCATGTAGTTGTACGATTTTGAGTGAACTTCTTAATCCTGAGTTCTAAATTTGATTGTACTGTGGTCTGAGAGACTGTTTGTTATGATTTCTGTTCTTTTCCATTTGCTGAGGAGTGTTTTACTTCCAAATATGTGGTCAATTTTAGAATAAGTGCGATATGGTGCTGAGAAGAATGTGTATTTTGTTGATTTGGTGTGGAGAGTTCTGTAGATGTCTATTAGGTCTGCTTGGTCCAGAGCTGAGTTCAAGTCCTGAATGTCCTTGTCAATTTTCTATCATTCTGTCACTTCTGTTCATTGATCTGTCTGATATTGACAGTGGGGTGTTAAAGTCTCCCACTATTATTCTGTGGGAGTCTATGTCTCTTTGTAGGTCTCCAAGGACTTGCTTTATGAACCTGTGTGCTCCTGTATTGGTTGCATATGTATTTAGCATAGTTTCCTCTTCTTGTTGCATTAATCCCTTTACCATTATGTAATGCCCTTTTTTGTCTCTTTTTAATCTTTGTTGGTTTAAAGTCTGTTTTGTCAGAGACTAGAGTTGCAACCCCTGCTTTATTTGCTCTCCATTTGCTTGGTAAATATTCCTCTATCCCTTTATTTTGAGCCTATTTGTGTCTTTGCATGTAAGATGGGTCTCCTGAATACAGCACACCTATGGGCCTTGACTCTTTATCCAACTTGCCAGTCTATATCTTTTAATTGGGGCATTTAGCCCACTTATATTTAAGGTTAATATTGCTATGTGTGAATTTGATCCTGTCATTATGATACTAGCTGGTTATTTTGCCCATTAATTGATGCGATTTCTTTGTAGTGTCAATGGTCTTTACAATTTGGTATGTTTTTGCAATGGCTGGTACTGGTTTTTTCTTCCCATATTTAGTGCTTCCTTCAGAAGCTCTTGTAAGACAGGCCTGGTGGTGACAAAATCTCTCAGCATTTGCATGTCTGTAAAGGATTTTAATTCTCCTTCACTTATGAGGCTTAGTTTGACCGGATATGAAATTTTGTGTTGAAACTTCTTTTCTTTAAGAATGTTCGGGGACTGTTGTGGGGTGGGGAGAGGGGGGAGGGATAGCATTGGGAGATATACCTAATGCTAGATGACGAGTTGGTGGGTGCAGCGCACCAGCATGGCACATGTATACATATGTAACTTACCTGCACATTGCACACATGTACCATAAAACCTAAAGTATAATAATAATAATAATAATAATAAAAAGAATGTTGAATATTGGCCCCCACTCTCTTCTGGCTCATAGGATTTCTTCAGAGAGATTTACTGTTAGTCCGATGGGTTTCCCTTTGTGAATAACCTGACCTTTCTCTCTGGCTGCTCTTAACATTTTTTCCTACATTTCAACCTTGGTGAATCTGATGATTATGTGTCTTAGGGTTGCTCTTCTCAAGGAGTATCTTTGCGGTGGTCTCTGTATTTCCTGAGTTTGAATGTTGGCCTGTCTTGCTAGATTGGAGAAGTTCTCCTGGATAATATCCTAAAGAGTGTTTTCCAACTTAGTTCCATTCTTCCCATCACTTTCAGGTACCAATCAAAAGTAGGTTTGTTCTTTTCACATAGTCCCATATTTCTTCGAGGCTTTGTTCATTCCTTTTCATTCATTTTTCTCTAATTTTGTCTTCACACTTTATTTCATTAAGTTGATCTTCTATCTTTGATACCCTTTCTTCCACTTGATCGATTTGGCTACTGATACTTGTATATGCTTCATGACGTTCTCATGCTGTGTTTTTCAGCTCTTTTGGGTCATTTATGCTCTTCTCTAAACAGGTTATTCTAGTTAACAATTCGTCTAACCTTTTTTCAAGGTTCTTAGCTTCCTTGCGTTGGGTTAGAACATGCTCCTTTAGCTCAGAAGAATTTGTTATTACCCACTTTCTGAAGCCTACTTTTGTCAACTCATCAAACTCATTCTCCATCCAGTTTTGTTCCCTTGCTGGTGAGGACTTGTTATCCTTTGGAGGAGAAGAGGCGTCTGGTTTTTGGAATTTTTAGCCTTTCTGTGCAGTTTTCTCCCCCATCTTTGTGGATTTACCTACCTTTGGTCTTTGATGTTGGTGACCTTTGGATGGAGTTTCTGTGTGGATGTCCTTTTTGCTGATATTGATGCTATTCCTTTCTGTTTGTTAGTTTTCCTTCTAACAGCTAGAAGCATTCCGTTTGAAAACCGGCACAAGACAAGGATGCCCTCTTTCACCACTACTATTCAAAATGGTATTGGAAGTTCTGGCCAGGGCAATCAGGCAAGAGAAAGAAATAAAGGTATTCAAATAGGAAGACAGGAAGTCAAATCGTCTCTGTTTGCATATGACATGATTGTATATTTAGAAAACCCCATCGTCTCAGTCCAAAATCTTGTAAGCTGATAAGCAACTCAGCAAAGTTTCAGGATACAAAATCAATGTGAAAAAAGTCCCAAGCATTCCTGTACACCAATAACAAACAGAGATCCAAATCATGAGTGAACTCCCATTCACAATTGCTACAAAGAGAATAAAATGCCTAGAAATACAACTTACAGGGGATATGGAGGACCTCTTCAAGGAGAACTACAAACCACTGCTCAAGGAAATAAGAGAGGACACAAATGGAAAAACATTCCATGCTTATGGATAGGAAGAATCAATATCACGAAAATGGCCATACTGACAAAAGTAAGTTATAGATTCAATGCTATCCCCATCAAGCTACCACTGACTTTCTTCAAAGAATTAGAAAAAAAAAAACTACTTTAAATTTCATATGGAACCAAAAAAGAGCCCACATAGCCAAGACAATCCTAAGCAAAAACAACAAAGCTGGAGGCATCACCTTACCTGACTTCAAACTATACTACAAGGCTACAGTAACCAAAATAGCATGGTACAGTACCAAAACAGATATATAGACCAATGGAAGAGAATAGAGGCCTCAGAAATACTACCACACATCTACAACCATCTGATCTTTGACAAATCTGACAAAAACAAGCAGTGGGGAAAAGATTCCCTATTTAATAAATGGTGTTGGAAAACCTGGCTAGCCATTTGCAGAAAACTGAAACTGGACCCCTTCCTTACACCTTATACAAACATTAGCTCAAGATGCATTAAAAACTTAAACGTAAGACATAAAACCATAAAAACCCTAGAAGAAAACCTAGGCAATACAATTCAGGATATAGGCATGGGCAAAGACTTCATGACTAAAACACCAAAAGCAATGGCAACAAAAGCCAAAATTGACAAATGCAGTCTAGTTAAACTAAAGAGCTTCTGCACAGAAAAAAAAAAAAAAAGAAAAGAAAAGAAAAGAAAAAAAAAACTATCATCAGTATGAACAGGCAACCTACAGAATGGGAGAAAATTTTTGCAATCTATCCATCTGACAAAAGGCTAATATCCTGAATCTACAAGGAACTTAAAGAAATTTACAAGAAAAAAAAACCCCATCAAAAAGTGGGTGAAGGATATGAACAGACACTTCTCAAAAGAAGACATTTATGTGACCAATAAACATATAGAAAAAAAGCTCATCATCACTGGTCATTAGAGAAATGCAAATCAAAACCACAAAGAGATACCATCTCATGTCAGCTAGAATGGCAATCATTACAAAGTCAAGAAACAACAGATGCTGGAGAGGATGTGGAGAAATAGGAATGTTTTTACACTGTTGGTGGGAGTGTAAATTAGTTCAACCATTGTGGAAGACAGCGTGGCAATTCCTCAAGAATTGAGAACCAGAAATAGCATTTGACCCAGCAATCCCATTACTGGGTATATACTCAAAGGATTATAAATCATCCTACTATAAAGTCACATGCACACATACGTTTATTGCAGCACTGTTCACAATAGCAAAGACTTGGAACCAATCCAAATGCCCATCAATGATAGCCTGGATAAAGAAAATGTGGCACATTTACACCATGGAATACTATGCTGCCATAAAAAGGATGAGTTAATGTCCTTTGCAGGGACACGGATGAAGTTGGAAACCATCATTCCCAGCAAACTAACACAGGGACAGAAAACCAAACACCATACGTTCTCACTCATAAGTGGCAGTTGAACAATGAGAACACATGGACACAAGGAGGGCAACATCACACACTGGGGCCTGTCGGGGGGTGGGGGGTTAGGAGAGGGGTAGCATTAGGAGAAATACCTAATGTAGATGATGAGTTGATGTGTGCAGCAAACCACCATGGCATGTGTATACCTATGTAACAAACCTGCACATTCTACACGTGTATCCCAGAACTTAAAGTATAATTTAAAACAAAAGGGCTCACCCTAATAACCTCATATTAACTTGATTATTTCTGCAAGGACTATTTCTATATAAAGTCGCATACACAGGTACCCAATATTAGGACTTAAACTTACCTTTTGGGGGAACAAAATTTAACCCAATCTTTCTATCTATCTTTTTATCTATCTAACCTTTTTTATCTGATATCTATTTAATCCATCTATTTATGTATCTGTCAATCATCACCAACATCACCTATCTAGTTTTCTGCAATTAATTTTAATCTTTTAACCAAAAAGGAAATTAATATGATCATAATTTTAAAAAAAATAGTTACCTGCATAGTTTCCTTTACCAACACTCATTTCGTGTGTGTGTGTCTGTAGGTTTGGATTCCCATGTGTTGCCACTGGTTTTAGCCTAAAGGACTTCTTTAGTATTTCTTGCAAGGCGGATATTTTTTAGTGAAAAGTTCAGTTTTTGGTTATCTTACAATGATTTTATTTTGTCTTCATTTTTTGAGAAATAGTTTTTTCTGGGTACTAGATTATTAATTTCTTCCTTCCTTTCTCCCTTTCTTCTTCTGTCTCTTTTTTCTCCCTTCTTCTCTCCCTTTAAACTTTTAAACTTTTAAACTCCCTTTCTCTTTTAAACTTCAAATAAATCATCCCACTGTCTATTGTCTTCTGAGAAGTAGCTGTTAATCTTAATGGACCTTTCTGGTATGTAATGAGTTCTTTTTCTCTTAATGTTTAAAACATCTTATTTTTACCTTTGGCTTTCAGCATTTTGGCTGTTATGCCTGGCTGTGGATCTCTGCATTTTTTCTAATTGAAGTTTGCTGAACTTTTTGAATATGTAGATTGTTATTATTTTTAATCAAATCTGGCAGGTTTTCAATTACTATTTCCTCAAAAAGTTTTCCTTCCACTTTCTTTTCTTCTCTCCTTCTGGCACTCCCAGAAACATTTGTCAGTGCACTTAATGATGTCCCACATTTCTCTAAGAGTGCTTATTTGTCTATATTTTTTTTTCTACTTGGTCTTCAGATTGCATAATCTCTATTGACCTATATTCAAGTGTGCTGAGATTTTCTTCTGCCAGTTCAAATCTACTATGAGACTTCTACTATGTTTTTTATTTTATGTGATTTTCAACTACAAAATTTCCATTTTTTTCCTTTTTATAATTTATAAAAGTTTATGAATATTTTCTGTGTGATATTCTCTATTGAATGAGAAATTGCCATTGTAGCATCATTTAATTCCTTAAGCATGATTATATTCAGTTCTTTGAACATATTTATAACGGCTGCTTTGAATTTATCTGCTAATGCCAACCTCTGGGTCTATTTTTTTCTACACACACATTTCATATTTTCCCTTTTTCATGTCTTATGATCTCTTCTTGAAATCTGGATGCTTTGGGTAATACATTGTAACAACCCAGAACCATAACTCTTCCCACCCTTTTGAGGTTAATGTTTTGTGTTTGTTTAGTTGTCATTAAGTTATTTGTTTAGTGATCTGGCTGAAATTACTCTGTATAGTCTTTTTCATTTCAATGTGAAGTCTCGCATGACCTTCCTTAGGTTTTGTTTCATTTTTTTCTTTTTTTTTTTTTTGTCTGACTACATAGGGATTGCCCAGGGTCAGCATAAACCACTTATTAGTCAAAAGTTGCGCTTAATTCCCACTGGAACTCTAGATATTTACTCTTTAAAATTTAATGTATATGTAGGTGGAAGCTGCTCTCCGAGGTCCAGAGTTTACATCTCCTCCACCTGCCATTTAGTCCTGAGGTAGTAGCATAAATTTCTCACTCCTTAGAGGCAGCCTTGGGTATGTACACATTATTCCAGACTGCCAACGTTGTGTGCAATTTTTTTTTTATTTATTAATTTATTTTGAGATGGAGTTTTGTTCTTGTTGCCCAGGCTGGAGTGCAATGGCACGAACTCGGCTCACTGTAACTTCTGCCTCCCGGGTTCAAGAGATTCTCCTGCCTCACCCTCCTGAGTAGCTGGGATTACAGCCGCCCACCACCACACTCTGCTAATTTTTGCATTTTTAGTAGGGCAGGGTTTCACCATCTTGGCCAGGCTGGTCTCGAACTCCTGACCTCAGGTGATCCACCCACCCATGGCTTCTTAGTAATTGCTTCTGGGTCAGAGTAACCTATGTTCAGCTAGTGTTTGGTCAGAGGTTATTTTTAATCCCCCAGGTCCAGTTGGGCTTTTACCGTTTGTTATCTGTGTGTAACTTTTGAATGTTTTCAATTTTGTCTGCTTCCCTGTTCTTAATGTGCCTCAGTTGGATTAGCCTAGGGCTTGTTCATAGTTTTCCTGTATCTCACAGTTAAATGTGATCTCAGTAGATGTTTTTCTTGGATATTTCCTTCCCTGATTCTTTCTGTTACATGTATGATTGCTGTGCCATTTCACTTTTTGCTACTATTATAATAGAGTTATGTGTGCCCTCTTAGTTGCTCTTTACCAAGTTCTCCATTGTTGTGGACATCTCCCCTTTCTCCCATGGGCATGGAATCCTTCACACTGTTACAAGTAAAGTCATTTCTCTCATGAAGACCTGTGAAGCATTTTATTCTTATGACATGTCTGTCCTCGTGGGCATAACCTCTACAGAGCTGCAAAAGAGCTGGAAGCAGAGGCAATGGCTCATTTCTCCTGGAGTTACACAACCCTGCTCTATGAAAACATGCTGAACAGATGCGGGGTATGTTCTCCAGTCTCCTTGGCTGGCCCATCCTGTGTAACCTCCACCCTAAAAGCAAGATGAAATGGAATGATCAGGCCCCAGTAATCTTATCCTGTGTTTTCTGCAATAGACCTTTTGCCCTGTGATTGGGACTGCGTGCTAGAAGGGAGCCTTTTGGCCATGCCTACTCATAATAGAGTGTCAGCAACATAAAATTGAGGGAAATGAGAAATACCAGTTGTCTCCCCATCTTGTGGTAAAGCAGTTGCTGAGACTGGAGGAAAGGGAGCCCCCATAAAATAAAGCTTGTTGAGTATGGGGAAGAAATTGATTGTGACTGAAATGCTGTGACTGAAATGTTCATTGTAGTTACTAAAATTAAGGAGATTTAACTGGATGAATATTTTCCCATTTGCTGTATGCCCTTAGAACAATTTCTAGAGGCATAGAGGAATTGTTCTTCATAATTTTATATATATATTGGCTTGAGAATCTTCTATATTCCTTATTCTGCCATTCTAGAAGCAAGTTTCTCATGGAACCAAAATCATTGTTGGCATAATTTTAATTGATAATTTATAGTCCAATTGCTAATCTCATTCTGTACTAATTTATAATTCTACCAATGTCATAAATATGAATGGATAGTTTCCAGTCATACAATATCAAGCATTTGTTCAAGGACTTCCTTTAATTACTTCCATTATTACTGATCTTGTGGTGTAGGTGGGAGAAATTTGGGCAACCCTCTGGATGTTACCAATGTTTTATATGTCAAAATTGGATTAGATACTATGCATAATGCAAATAACCATGTAATTATTTTGAATTTACAATGTATTTACTATGTAATTGCATAGTAAGTACCATATAATTACAAGATGATTACATGATTATTTCTGCCTTTTACACAGCTTTAAAAGCAAAAGATTTTGTTGCAATTATTATTGGCATTTATTGGTAAGTGTTACATAGTAGAGAACAAAATATTTATCATGCAATCAACCAAGCAAGCAACTGTTATTGGCTCCTTTCAGTTGCAAATTTATATTTAAAAGTCATTGTTGTGAATTTAAAATTACTCTAAACATAAAGTTTATTGATTAAAAAAGTTATTGTACTTGAGAAGTGCAATGCACAATTTGTTATCTCAAAAATAGCAGATTATTCTGTACATTATTGTTTGACTATTATGATTGTATAATTTGAATTTCAGATTTTTAAAAAAATATCCAAAGAAAATAGTTTCTTAGAGTTTTTACACACATATACAATAATGCCATTACTGTAACTGTTCAGCATATAAGTAATGATTTCATTCAAAGTTGAAAGATGAGGCTATAATTTTTATCTATGTATTAGAGCCAAATATAATAATTCTAAGAATAATGAAAAATGTAGACCAAGATAAGAAAGAAAATAAGACTGCTATTTAAGAGATCTGTGTAGTTCCAAAAAAACAAACAAAAAAAAAAGTCAAAGATTCAGAGTAAGTCACTCCTATTATATACATATAATTAAAGACACCAGAGAGAGCTTACTACTCTTTTGATTTAAATTCTTGTGATGATTTTTAAAAAAACATTGCAATGTGAGATCTAATTAGATAACATATTTGAAAATAATAAAAACAAATCAACAAAATAATTTAGGAAATGAAAAAAGCATCAAGAGAAATAATAAAATAAAAGAGACTCCATCTTGGGGAAAATAGCTATGTTCTTCCCCACCTGGAAACAGCTACTCAAATGCCTCAGTTGCTGACTCTGAATGCTGAATGCTTCTCTATTTCTCACATTGTATTCTGAGTCATTTGGAAACCTTTTAAATACATACAGAATTCAACCACTGCTCAACTATCCACACTGCTAATACCATAGGCTAAACAACATTTTCTTTTACCTGGCCTTGCCATAACTGCTAATATGCCCCTTCACTTTCCCCTACATCCCCAGGCAGTTTATTCTCAACATGGCCACCGATTGATTCATTTCAAACATCAGGTAGATCACATCACTGCTCTATTCAAAACTTTTCAGTGGATTTTTACCCCACCCAGAGTAAACTCTAAATTTGTACTAAGTCCTACAAGACTTTTCACAGACTAGCCTCCTGTTCCTTCTCTAATCATCACACTTCTATTCTTGTCCTTTGCTTATCCTGGTCCTCAACCTGACAACCATGCCCCAGGCTCAAGGGCTTTGGTGTTTCCCAGGCTGCTCCTCCATAACTTCACAAGTGTTGCTCTCCTACCAAATTCAGGCCTTTGATAAAATGTCCCCTTCACAGTCAGTCCTTTCTTGACTGTCCTAAAGTAGTAACCACCCTTGCCCCACACTTCCTCTTCTCCTCTCTTATTTTATCTTTTTCTATAGCCCTTGTTATTATCTGACATGAAATATATTTTTCTTCTTTGTTGTTGATAGTATCCTATGTTAATTTAAGCTCGAAGGAAACATGTTCTTTTTAAGGGATCTTTTTGTTCATTTCTGTATGCCTAATACCTGGAAGAGAGCTTGATAACTCAAAACAAAAATACAAAGGATTGGGATTATCACTAAAAATAGAGTACATCTAAAAGAAAAATTCAGATAATCTTACAATAAAATTATAATAGTTCAACAGCAAAGAAAAGAAGATAGGAGAAGAGAAAATAGGCAAAATAAATTCCTATAATGTTTTTCAGATTAAAAGTCCACATCAAATGCCTGGCACATTCAGAAATTTATAAATAGATTTATAGACTGTAGCAATAAAAAGAAAATTCTAGAAAACTCTAGAATAGGTTATCTACATAGAACCAGAATTAGACTGCCATATTTTTAAAAACTGAAGTTTAAAATACCTATAGCAATCTTTATGGACTTATAATAGAAATAACTGTGATTCTAGAAGACTATGAACATATTTATGAGGGGGACTAAAGCAACTGAGGAAGCTCCCCACTTATGATGGACACGACTACCAGCCACTTCCATAGTGCTAAGTTGGTACCTGGGCCATGAATGCACACCTGCCCTCACCCCCGCCCTCTGGTTAGCAGATGCCATGTAACTGAGCTATTGAC
This sequence comes from Pongo abelii, assembly GCF_028885655.2. Classification (NCBI taxonomy): domain Eukaryota; kingdom Metazoa; phylum Chordata; class Mammalia; order Primates; family Hominidae; genus Pongo; species Pongo abelii. The sequence goes on along the minus strand of NC_071999.2, from coordinate 76,777,830 downwards.
AGTGAGATAAGAATCAATGTGATATGTACTGGATTTATGGCCTAAGGCCTCTGGGTGTACTTTGTTCACCACCTTCTTTTCCTTCCCAGTTTCTACTTTCTAGAAAATTCATTGCTCAACAGTATTTAAAAGGAACCTGGATCTTTGATAAAATTCAAAAGGCAGAGATCCCTTAAACTTGCAGAAAATTCACGTCAATGCAGTGAAGAAGAAACCGTCCAGAAATACGGAACCCTTGTTTCCGAGCTTCAGTGGGCAGATCAAGAGCCAGGCAAAATCAAGGATGAAAATACACACACAGATATATGTCCAGGTATAGTTCTGAAATCCAAGGCAAGAAAAATATAATTTTCACTTGTTTAGCCCCTGAATTTTGAGTGTTTCCATTGTAAAATATAGTCTTCATGGAAAATAGTATGCTCCCCATTTGCCTTTCTCTTTATAAAGATTATTTAATCAAATCTTTCGTGGGAAGGAAGAATAACTTTTACTTTTAAATATACTCTTCTAACATGGTAATGATGTGAGTTATTTTTTACTTTTTTTCTAATGATAATATTGACTGTAGAAGAAAGTTAATAATCCATAATTCTAGTATAGGATGTCTAGTCAAATAATTTAGCTGAATTGGCTATTAAAAAGGGAAAATAACCAAAACAATCAATATTTCAGAATGCTTCTTGTGGCTCTTGTGTACTTAAAATAGTCTATTCCCTCAATCTTATAGACTCAAATGATTTTTCCTTCCTTTTTGATCTATTTTTATATATCAAATATATGTGTGTGTGTGTGTGTGTGTATATATATATATATATGTATGTATATGTATTTTTCTTTAGCCTGTGAGACTCAATTCAAATATCACCTTCACATGATGTTAAGTGAAATAAGCCAGGAACAGAAAGACAAATACTGCGTGATCTCACTTATATATGAAATCTAAGAAGTCAAACTCATATAAGCAGAGAGTGGAATGATGATTACCAGGGGCTGTGGAAATGGGAGAGTTGGGTGAGGTGTTGGTCAAAGGGTACAAAATTCCAATTAAACAAGAGGAATAAGTTCAATAGCTGTATTGTACAACATAGTAACTATAGTTAATAGCAATGTATTATATATTTTAAAATTGCTATGACAGTAGATTTTAAGTGGTTTTTTTCTACAATTAGGTAAGTATGTGAGGCAATGCATATGTTAATTGGCTTTATTTAGCCATTGCACAAGGTATAAATATTTTAAAGCATCATGTTGAACACTGTACATATAACCGTCTTTATTTGCCAATTAAAACTTTACAAATACAGAAAAAAAACATACATCACCTTCTCCCATAATGTTCATACTACATTATAACTTTCGTAGTGCATGATTTTATAATAATCTGTTTAAATGGTACTTTCTCATTCTAGGCTATGGAAACCTTGAGACAAGAAATGTATCCTAGGGTGACATCAATGCCTACAGTTTCAGTTTCTCTCTCAAAATTGAGAGGATGACCAAAAGGGTGTTAAATTAAGCTTAGCCTAAACCTTCCTCTTTACATATTTTAAAGGTTTCTCCATACATAGTGAACTATAACCTACCTGGATGTATAAACAGACTGTAACCTACTCTTGTGTCAATCACCAAATATTAGCCAATTTTAGTCACGGACAGCCACTGTTCAAACTGTGTTCAAACAAGGCAAACAATCCAGCCCTTTCTTTACCTCCCTTCTGTTTTTTGTACCTCACTTTCCTTTTTTTGTCCATAAATCTTCTTCCACCACGTGGCTGCACTGCGGTCTCTCTGAGCCTACTCTGGTTTGGGTGGCTGCCCCATTCATGAATCTTCTTTGCTCAATTTAATATAAATCATGCTGCTATAAAGACACATGCACACGTATGTTTATTGCGGCATTATTCACAATAGCAAAGACTTGGAACCAACCCAAATGTCCAACAATGATAGACTGGATTAAGAAAATGTGGCACATATACACCATGGAATACTATGCAGCCATAAAAAATGATGAGTTCACGTCCTTTGTAGGGACATGGATGAAATTGGAAATCATCATTCTCAGTAAACTATCGCAAGAACAAAAAACCAAACACCGCATATTCTCACTCATAGGTGGGAATTGAACAATGAGAACACATGGACACAGGAAGGGGAACATCACACTTCGGAGACTGTTGTGGGTTGGGGGGAGGGGGGAGGGATAGCACTGGGAGATATACCTAATGCTAGATGACCAGTTGGTGGGTGCAGCGCACCAGCATGGCACATGTATACATATGTAACTTACCTGCACATTGCGCACATGTACCATAGAGCCTAAAGTATAATAATAATAATAATAAAAAGAAAAAAAATAAATAAATAAAAAAAAGAAAAAAAAAAGAAAGAAAGAAAGAAAAAAGAAAAAAAGAAGGAAAGAAAGATGTCCTGTGCTGTTATTTAATGAAGAAATACCATTGACAATCATGTTCACTGTGCATACCTACCATTCCCTAAGAGATACATTATATCATGCGCTATAAAAACTAAGCCAATATTGGTAAGACAAGAATAGATGACAAATGTAAATTCTTATATTTGAGTTCAAAATAGCAATTTTACAAGCACAGGAAGAATTGGGCCTAGGTTAACCACAGTTCATATAAAATGGCTTATGAGATTCCGTTAAGTACACAGCATGTGAGTCAACAATGTACCATGGCTGCCAAAATAAGCAGTAAGCACAATAAAAATGTTTCATTTTGCCAGATTCAATAAACATTATTTTGCTGTTCTGATGTTCTCTAATTAGGATAATTAAGGACTGAAGAGTCAACATTGGCCTCATCTACTCATTTCCTGATTGTTCATGGACTTTAGCCACTCGACATTCTGTTGCTCTGCATTCTGCCACGCTGATCTTTTTACACTGCCTAAGAAAGACCTATCACTTACTTACTTTTAGCTGTTTCATTGCATTTGTTAGACAGTTTTCTGTCAATGTCTATATAGATGTGATAAGAGATACAGTTCTAAGAGCTAGCAGGAGATAATAAGAATTTTGCCTTAATATCAGTTGCATCTTCTGTCCAACAGTGGCTCTAATACTTTCTGATCAGCACTAAAATTGACATGATAGATAGGAAGTATTCTTAAGACAGGATACAGTGTTGTTTGATAGGGGTCTAATGGAAAAGTAGAAATTTAAAAATTTGGGGAAAAATTCTTAAAATTACATAGTGAAAGGAAAATGTGAGAGATGTGCCTAACTGTGGTGTTGAGGAACAGGAAGTCTACATATGTGTATGTATTTCAAAGCTAACAGCCTCTCTAATGCCTAGTTATTGGTTATACAGATTGCATAATGCCACTCAATATATTTTTTAAAATACCTTATAAGCATATTAATTTAAAATGATGGGTGTATTTTCTAATAATCTAGATTGTAATAGAAAACAAAAATGAATCAAAAAGTAAATTTCAATTTGGACTTCTAAATTATTTTTTTAAAACTTAATCTATAAGCCGATTGCATTTTAATTGGGCCCTTGGAGTCATCCATATATATGTGTATATGTGTGTGTGTGTATATATATATATATATATATATATATATGTATGTATATATATATGTGTGTATATATATAGAGAGAGATCATCCATATATATGTGTGTGTGTATATATATGTGTGTGTGTATATATATACACAGGCACTATGTTTATATATATATTATATATATATAAACTGTGTGTGTGTATGTAGTGTATTCATTTCCACAAGATACTGAAAATTTTGTGTCATCTTTGTATCCTTATATATTTCCATGTAATTATTAATAATACAGAATTGTATCAGGTGAGTTAGAACAATATTAAAAAGAGAGCCATACAAACACACACACAATGCTCTTATTTTCTCTACTTTAAACCATGAAAATCATACTGACCTTTAGAAGCAACTGCAGATCTTCAACTCCAACCTCAAAAATACGTTTCTATGCAAAACATGACTTACTAGAAACTACAAAAACAAGCTAATGTAGTTTGACTAAAGACTATTGATAAAACTAAGACAAACTGAAATATAAAATATTCATGTCACTCAAATTAGCTTTTCTATTGCCTTGAATAAGGTATATTGAAATGTATTGGATCTTTCTTTCATAACCAGTCAAAAATCTTCTACCCCTTTCTTCTGATTTGATCAAATCCTGAATATCATAACTGGTCTTTAATTTGCAGCTCATTTCATAATTTTTAAAATCAAAATCATAATTATTTCAAGGAGTTAATTCACCTACTCATGCATATTGGATACAAATGAAAAATATACTAATTCTACAAATAAGAACTAGAAAGTCCCAAGGAATATTTGTTAATGTCTTTCATTTTATGGTGATTCCTTAAAGGTGACTGATTAATCCTAAATCTTGGACAAATTCTAGTCCAATTTGATATATGAACAATAAATACATTGAAAATATTTATAGGGACAGACTACATTCCATTCTGAAAGACAAAACTGAGGGTGGTTAAGAACATCAAGTGTTCTGAATCACTTCAACTCTATTCACTTCAGGTCTGATCAGTGACTTCCATTTATGTAATAATTTGCTGCTTGTGCCTGTGGTAACAACAAAAAAAGATGTTGTCTACATGTTTTAAATATAGAAGATTAATCATATGGTAATATTTTTAAAACAAGTAAATCTTTTCAAAGTCACATAGCTAACTGAAAGTATAAAATGTTCCTTGATATATAGCTTATTATAGTTGTCTGCCTAAATGTTTCATTATGTCATCATTAATTAACACTGTTGAACTCTTTAAAGTGAGTTACCTTATAATCACTACACGTCAGTGCATACATATAGAGAGAATCAGGGCTTTTCCAAATTTGTGAACCTGGAGCCAAATGAATTAAATTTGTTCCTTATAATTATTTTACCATTGGGTAACACTGAAAATGCCAAGTAAAATTATGTTAAATAATGTCCCAGTTCAAATGATAAAATAATGTTTATCCATCCTAGAAGGTCAAGAGATCAATAACTCAGAGAATACCTTTCATGATATTCTCAAATCATCATTCTTCCATCTTTGACCAAAAACTCCCCCTCTTTTGAAGCACAGAAAATCTACCTACACTATTATGTATAAATCTTTACCATTAAATTTGTCAATCTTAAGAGCCACTCTTCCAGATAACTGAAAATTTGGGTTCTTAACTCATATTTATCTCCCCTAAAATGTTTGCCCTCACTTCAGCAAATTCAAAAATTCAAATATTTTGGATAACCTATCAACATCCTAAATATAGCATATTGATTTTCTCAGGTCCAATACACTTTATGCAAATTATACGTGATATAACCACTGTAATATACACATTTTTTACTTTCTTAATATCTAAGAGTTTTCTACTTTTAAATTTTTGAATTATAATGACCCAATCTCTAACTTATATATTTTTTCTCTTTCATTTTCCTTCTTCTCCTTTATATAACCAAAACTCCATTTCCATTTCTATAAGTCTTTCTGCCACACAGTTATCAGTTCTTTTTAGATTCACTTTATATCTTCTTCTGCCAAAAATGGTATGTTCTGTTTTTTGAATTACTGTATTTTCATTGGCTTCCCAGGTTTATTTGGTGTCAGTATTTTTGTGGCACACCTACATATACATCAACAGTTCTAAAAAATCTGTTTTATAATCTGTTCTTACTGTGATTCCTGCATTGGGTCCCTTGTATGCTCCAAGAAAAGTGTGACTAATTAAAAGATTAGTGTAACTACAAATTCATAATATCATTGTTCACATGGGCCCTCATTGTTACTTTCATTTATTTACTCACTCCCTTAAGCTTTCTCTCAGTTTCTGCTTTCTTTTCAATTAAAGGGACGATCTTGCTTTATCCATTTTATCATGAAGACAGAGAAGAACTCTTCCAACATATTTTGTCCTTAAATTTTAGTTAAATGTCTTATCTAAATCAGAGTAGAAGGTATCTCATCTCCTGCCTGGGGATTAATTTTTACATGTTAATTTCTCCAAAATCCATAAACTACTTGAAGTTTTTCCCATATTAGAAACAAAAATTCTTTATTTTTCCTGACCTGCTCCCCAATTCCAAATGTATAAGTCTTAGGTGGAAAACATGAGACAAGAAACAGAGCCTGAAATACGTGACTGGGGGCACATAATTTATCAAGGAAAGAATTTTCAAGAAAACCTCAAGGGAGGAAGTGGACGAGGATAAAGAAAGGGAAAGTGCCAAGCAGGAATGTGGATTCAGGCCAAACCTAGTCTTTGCCTGACCTACATGGTGAAAGGAGAGAGATTAGGAGAATAAAGGGCTCTGCTGCATTGTCCGTATTTGAGCCTAGAGGTTCACCATTTAAAACTCCATATCAGGTGTTAATTGATTGTGATCGTCCCTCAGAGTTTATGCAAGGGTGTATAACTTCCAAGGACAATTTTCCATAAAACGAGTGACATCTACTTGTGATAGCAGACAACATATACAGCAGCTCAGAAAATAGTCCATGACCACAGCAACTAGAATTCTGAAAGAGGCATAGGTTTTTCAGAATTTTGTGGTCAATATTCCTGAGACATTTAGAAGAGGACAGTTCCTGGGAGAACTACAGTCCACCAACACCAATGCTGTAGTTAGTGCTAAGGCTGTAACTAAGTTTGTAATTTCCCTTTTTTACAACCCCTTCAGATCTCCCTCTCTCGGATAATACTTTTGCTGGATGAGCAGCTTGCGACATAGGATGACTCACACCCCAATATTGGAAGATCTTAGTGCCTGTGCCTCAGTTTACCTTGCTCTTATCAGAAATGGATGTGCTTGCTAATTTACAGTTAAAATTGGCCAGGTGAATACCACCAGTTGTCCAAGTGCATCATCTGAATATCAGATACATTTTTTCCGTTCTTAATTATAAAGCAGCCTTCTTACATCTGATAATAATAAGGATCAATTATCCCTACCAGCCTGTATACTGGCATAAGGAGTCCAAAGTGATACTGCAGCCACCCTATTGGGGCTTTTATTGTGTCCCCTGTTAGAAAGATCACCCCCTGAGAATGAGGAGAGAGACTTACACATTCTTCAATAGGTACTCATAAGTAGGGTGTTACAGGCTAAATTGTGTCTCCCCAAATACGTGTATGTTGAAGCTTTTACCAAAGTACCTCCGAATGTGACTATATTTAGAATAGGCTCTTTGAAAAGGTGATTACATTAAAATGAATTCGTTACTGTGAGTCTTAATCCAATCTGACTGATGTCCTTATAAGAAGAGGAAATTTGAACACACCAAGAGACACCAGGGATGCTTGCACACAGAGGAAATGCCACGTGAGAATGGTCCCGGAAGCAATCATTTATAGGTCAAAGACAAGACTCAGAAGAAACCAAACCTGACAACATCTTGATTCTAGCATACAGAATGATGAGAAATAAATTTCTCTCATTTAAACCACCTAGACTGTGGTATATTGTTATAGCAGCAACACCAAATGAATGCATGGGGAATACTTCTTCTTTTACCCCCTTATTTCTAGACTCACATATTCTGTCTACAGAGGACACAGTGACATAATGGTTAATATTTTAAGGAGTATATTAGAGTGGTGCCTTTTCTAGGCAATGCGTTATTTCTTTTTATGTTTATTAATATGAGGCTTGTCTATTGCTCTTTCAGGCAAGCATCTTCTGGGTGATACAGCGGTGGTGAGACCAGTGGATTCCATGGTTGTGAGTGTGCTGCTATATAATTTTACTGTGAAATGGGTGCCTTTGTCTAAGGTGACATCAGGTGATATCCCATGTCAAAGAGAAATGACATTTGCAGAATGGTGGAATAAAGGGGTGTGCAAAATAGCACTCATTAAAAAAAACTCACAGTAAACTGGAAAAAAATTACTTAAAGAATAAAATAAAAATATTTCAATTCTCTAGAATTAAAAAAACCAACAAATTGCGAAGCATTTGTTCAAAAAACATCAGAAATTTGTGTAAGAACAGTGAGAATCCATGGGGTTTTAGCCTGAGATTGATCACATCCTACCCCTTTCACCCAGTCTCCGTCAGAAGTAGGTCTATTGGGGCAGGGCAAGCCATGAAAACTAGCAGTTTAACTTTGTTGCTGGACAGAGCTAACTTGATTAGAGATAAAGCATCCAAAACTCCATGGCCAAGATTACTGTTGAAAATAATATTGTTCTTGATGCAACCAATCAGGTAAGGCCAATCTTGCAGATGCCCGAAGTTGCAATACTGGTTGGGGCAAGAAACGGACAAACTGATATGCTAGGAGTTTATCAAGGAGATCTGTGGAACGAGACACCCATAGTGGGCTTGATATGCTACCACCTATCGTAAGTGGTCTTGAAGGCTGTTCAGACATCTCCACAATGGTGCACACAAACCTAGGGGAGAGTAGAGAGAACCCCAGTTATCTACATGTCCCCAAATGTGGGACTATGTGCAGGTGCGTGGAAGACATCAAAAGACCCAGCAAAAGGTAAAAACTGAGGAACGTTCGTCAACTGCCTGAGATACAAATGTGTGGGCCAATCTTCCACAAATTCATTGACCAATAATGGAAATTTTACTGAATCTAGATATTGAAGCACAATCTCTGGCCTATCATTGCCTGACAATTAAATTACATCAACTTACGTCTGACCACTAGCATCCCAAACTTAATAATAAAAATAAATAAATAAATAGATAAACTAAGAAGATATTTCACTGCCTACATACTCCAGAAGAAGCAGACTATAGAATTATTCCAGGTCAGTCAATAAAATTATAAACATTAAACAACAATAGCCTACAGATGGAAAAGGGATGGATGACAAAATCCAGAGTTGCTAAAATACATTATTCAAAATGTTCAATTTTTGACAAAAATTATTAGATATGCAAAAATAATGAATATGTGATATATATGCAAGAAAATAAATAAATAAAATTGATTATGTAAAAAATAAATATAATTGATTATGTAAAAGTCTAGATGTTGGAATTTACAAAAGTTTCAAAAGAGCTATTATAAATATGTTCAAAGAACTAAAGGAAACCATGTATAAGAAATGAAAGAAAAATATGACAATGATTCATCAAATACTGAATATCAATAAAGATATTGGAATTATAAAAAACAAACTAGTAGAAATTCTTGAATGAAAAAACACAAAAACTGAGATAAAAATACACTAGAATTATGTGAAATGAAGACACAAATTATGAAAATCTATGAGATAGGGATCTACAAACCCTTCAGAAATGAAAACAACTGTAAGGGAATAATAGGAAGAACTTTTTCCCAACAATTTGAACAAGTTGGATGGAATACAATTACTAGAAAGACTCAGATTACTCAAATTTACTGAAGATAAAATAGAAAACTTAAATAGACCTTTAACAACTAAACAAATTGAATTAATAATTAAAAATCTTCCCAAAATAAAAGCCTAGATTTTCCTTTAAATGACATCAAATATTAAACAAATATTAAAAGCATAAACAAAAGTAATCATTCACAAACTCTTGCAGAAAATAAAGGAAGGACTACTTCTCAAGTCATGAGGTCAATAGAATTCTCTCAATATTAAAGCTAACCAAAGTCATCACAAGAAAAAGGCAAATCTACAGACCATTATCACTCACAGACACAAAAATCCTCCAAATATTAGCAAATTAAGACCAGCAAGATATAAAAAGCATTATATTAATACACTATGACCACGTGGGATTTATCTCAGGAATGTGAGATCGGCTTAACAATAGAATACACCATATTAATAGAATAAGAACAAAAAAAGTATGATCATCCGATGCATGAAAAGCTTTTGACAATATTATTTCTTCATTCTGGGTCATGTTTTCTGTGTTTTTATATGTTTGATCATTTTTATTTGAATGATGGAAGTGTGTCTTCCATTAGTCTTCTTGTGTGATGGTCAGGTCAATGCATTCAGTAGTTGAACTGGTTCTGGAATTTGTTGTTTCTTTGGTTAGATTCAGCTCGCCACCACATGCTCTAAATTACATGAGGATAGTATCCAGTCTTCCCTTTTCAAGGATCTGAGTGCCTGAAAAGTTGATTTCTGTTCTCATGCCTTCAATTTTCAGCCGACCCGGTTGTTCACCCATCAGGGGTTTCTTCTCAGCTCTCCTCTTTCTACCACTCTAGTTGCTGTCACTTCTAGTGGGCTGCCTCTCCCAATGTAAGACCCAAAGTGTCTTTTGATTACCTTTCAGTTCTCCCTTTTTTTTCCTCCAGATTTATTGAGATATAATAGACAAATCAAAATTCAAGGTGCGATGATTTTATATGCATGTACATCATGAAATTATTACTACAGTCAAGCGGATTAACAACTGCATCACCTTACATAATTACCATTTTTTTGTGTTAAGAACACTTGGATCCACTCTCTTAGCAAGTTTTAAGTAAATGGTACACTATCATTAATTATAGTCACCATGATATCCTTTAGATCCCTAGAACTTATTCATTTTACAGCTAAAAGTCTGTACAATTTGACCAATATCTCACCCACTTTCTGCACCCAACATCCAAGTCCCTGGCAACCACCATTCTACTCTACTTCTATGATTTCAACTTCTTAAAAATTCCACATAAAAGTGAGATCATAGAGTGTTCCTTTTTCATATTCAGAATTTAGGGATGCTCCAATGCTATGTCTCAGAGAGTTTCTTCTCGGATCCCTTGTCTCTCTGCCAGACATAGATGGTAACTGTTGGCTACTTAAATTAGACCTAGAGTGCTTATGAAGTTTGTTTCTCTTAGTTCTCCTTTTCCACCTTAGAATTCGGCATGCCCTGCAAGCCTGCACCATAGTGTCCATCTCTGTCAGTCTTCCTAACCTGACTGAATTTCTCTTAAAAACACTCAGTGAAGCATTCTGGAGAAGTTGACAGATAGAAGCCGATTCACCTTGCATTATGTCACATTATATTGAGCTTTTAATTTTTCTGTTAATGTTCAGCTTTTTTCTTCTTACCCCTGTCTATGGCAGCTTTTTGGCTTCCTATTATTTTGTAATTGTCAAACAGCAATTATTGACTTCTCTTTTAGGAGGCGTTCATAATTTTTCCCTTTCATTACATTAGGATTATTTGTTATCTCAACATTCTAATGGAGTTTTTTAAACTATGATATTTTTAAAAGGCTACCTGCTTTATTCCCATTGTCAGATTGGGAGAAAAATTATCTTGTGACTTTGTACATCCTCAGTGGAGTGGAAGTCCTGTTTCATTGATTTTTGCTCTTATTTTTCTTGTTTGTTTTCCTTCTATTTGATTTGGGCTTCTTTTGATTATAACTGTTTAGCTTCTTAAAATGAGAATTTAGATCACTGATTTTTGTTTCTCCTAAAGAGCCTTTGTATTAGGCTCCTCTAGGAATCAGACCAATAGAATCTATTTATCTGTCTGTCTGTCTGTCTGTCTGTCTATCCATCCTTCCATATAATGAGAAGTTGGCTCAAGTGATTATGGAAGCTGAGAAGTCCCACAATCTGCTATCTGTTAATCTGCAAGCTGGAGACCCAGGGAAGTCAGTGGTGTCTTTCAGTGTAAATCTGAAGTCCTGAGATTCAAGGGAGCCAGTGGTGTAAACAATAGTTCAAGGGCATAAAGGGATGAGATGAGATGAGATGTACTAGCTCCAGCAGTGAGGCAGAAGAAAAGGGGGCAGGAGAATTCCCTCCTCCTCACCAAAATTGGATGATGCCCACCCATACACACACATTGAAGAGCGCCATCTACTTTGCTCAATCTACCAATTCAAGTGCTTATCTCTTCTGAAAACACCCTCACAAACACATCCAGAAGTAATTTTATCTGGGCGTCTCATGACTCAGCCAAGGTTACACATGAAATTGATCATCACAGTCTATAAATTTTCTTTTTAACACAAATTTATCTACAGTCCATAGCTTCTTTGTGTTTTGCAATCGTTTAGTTAAAAATATTTTTGTAATTTTCTTTAACTCAAATCATTTAGAAGGCTCTTGCTTAATTTCAAAATTTTCAAGATATATCTAACTTATTAATTTTTAATTTAATTATGTAAGAGAACATAACATTTATGATTTTGTATATTTTTTGAAATATATTGACACTCATTTTAGGGTCCATTTTATGATCTATTATGGTGAATGTTCCATTTGTCTATGGAAACAATTCTTCCTGTAGGGATTGAGTGTTGTGTTCAGTAAATAACAACTAGGTAATCTCGGTTGATAGTGTTGTTTGAGTCTTTTATATACTCATTAACTTGCTCTTCTAGTTTTATTGGTTACTGTGAATGGGATGTTAAAATCTTCAATGTCGTGGCTAACACAGTGAAATCCCATCTCTACTAAAAATACAAAAAATTAGCCGGGCGTGATGGCAGGTGCCTGTAGTCCCAGCTACTTGGGAGGCTGAGGCAGAATGGCCTGAACCCAGGAGGCGGAGCTTGCAGTGAGCCGAGATCGCGCCACTGCACTCCAGCCTGGGCGACAGAGCAAGACTGTCTCAAAAAAAAAAAAAAAAAAAAAAATCTTCAATGATGATTCTGTGCCTATTTTTGTCGTTAGTTCTCCCAATTTTTATTCACATTTTGAATCTTTGTGCAACCACACTTAGAACGATTAAGTCTTCCTAATATAGTGACCATTTTACAATTAAAATATATTATTCTTTGTCTTTTTAAATACTCTATGATTAGATTTCTATTTAGCTTCTTTTTTGTGTTTATGACTATTGTGGTGTGGCTTTGCCTTTTTTCATCTATTACTGTTTCATTTAGATGTATCTATATTTACTGTATGTCTTTTGTAGAAAGCATATGGTTGTTTCATTGGTTTAAAATCTGGTATAACATCCTCTGCTCCATAATTGAGGGGTTTAGTCCCTTTACATTTAATATCATCATGGATATAATCTGATTTAAGCCTACTATCTTACTATTTATTTTCAGTTTTCCAACCTGATTTGTGTTCTTCTTTCCTTTACACTCTTGGGGATACTATTTTTTTTTAGTACAGTTACACGCCTCATAATAGTGCTTTGCTCAATGACAAACTACATATATGACAGAAGTCCCATAATATTATAATACCGTAGTTCTAGTGAATATTTTCTATGCTTGAATACACAAATACTTACAATTTTAGTACAATTGGCTACACTATTCAGTACAGTAACATGCTGTACAGGTTTACAGCCTAGAAACAATAGACTATACCATATAGCCTAGGTGTGTAGTAGGCTATACCATCTAGGTTTGTGTAAATACACTATGATTTTCACCTAACAACATATTTCTCAAAAATATCCCAATTGTTTAGTGATACATAACTGTATATTAATTTCTTTATTGGCTGGATTTTGAACTATACCTTTTTCTATCATTTTCTCAGTGTGTGTTATAGGAATTAAACATGCATTTTTATCACAGTTTACTTAAAGTTAATATTGTTTCACTTCACGTACAATGTAAAACCATAAAACCTGCATAATTCTATTTAATACCCTCCTGTCCTTTGTACTAGTTTATCATATAATTTACTTTTTCATGCATTATAAAATCTACAATATAGTAATTATTATATTAAAAATTGTCTTAAAATTTTTTAATGATAAAAAATAGCCTGTTTACTTACCCAAATATTTACTATTTCTGGTGCTCTTCACTCTTTCCTACTAATTAGTTCCTTTTTTAAAAGTGATTTCTCATCATCTTTCTTTAACTACTTAGGCGTAACCTTTAGCATTTTTTAAGGAAGGGCTTGCTGGTGCTGTTTTTGTTTATTCAATATTTTCATTTTGCAATTACATTTTGAAAGATATTTTTCCTGGATGTGGAATTCTGGGTATACTTTTTTATTTTTCTTTTAACAATTCAAAGATTTTTTCTTTGTATTTGTGACCCCATTTTTTCAGATGCTTTATCAGTTGTCATTTGCTTTTTACAACGTGTATTCTTAAGCTGATTTTCTGATGTATTTTTTATCTATTGTTTTCATCAGTTTGGTTAAAATATTCCCAGGTGTGGCATTCTGTTTATGTATACTGATTGGCTTCACTGAGCTTTTTAAATTTGTAGGATATTTTTCACCAAATTTGGGGAATTTTTGGACATTATTTGTTCAAATATATTTTATACTCTTTATCTCTTTCCTTTCTCTTTGGACCCCAGTTAATCTGTTAGACTAGTTGGTATTGTTTCATAAATCACTGAAGCTCTATTTACTTTTATTGTATGTTGTTCAGATTTACTATGTCTTCCCATCTATCTTCACTTTCACTACTTTCTTCTTCTAACCCCAGTCCACAGTTAAGCTCACTCTTTGAAAAAATAAAAATATATACATATATATATACATTTATGTGTGTGTGTGTATTTGTGTATATATAGTGTGTGTGTATTTTTAGACTTCTAGAATTTGCTTTTTTTCTCTAATAGTTTTCATTTATTTGATGATATTCTCCTCTTTCCACACATTATGTCTTCATTTTTTTTTTTTTTTCTTGAGACACGGTCTCACTCTTATTTCCCAGGCTGAAGTGCAATGGTGCAATCATAGCTCACTGCAGCTTCGACCTCTTGAGCTCAAGTGATCCTCCCACCTCAGCCCCCCAAGTAGTTGGGTCTACAGGTACACATGAACACACCTGACTAATTTTTGTATTTTTTGTAGAGAGGAGGTCCCATGATGTTGCCTGGGCTGCTCTCAAACTCTTGAGCTAAGTTGATCTGCCCGCCTTGGCCTCCCAAATTGCAAGGATTATAGGCATGAGCCACCTCACCTGGTCTATATCTCCATTTTTAATAACATTGAACCTATTTATCATAGCTGTTTTAAAGTCATTGTTTGATAATTTCCACATCTGGGTTTTCTTGAGATCTATTTCTATTGATTACTCCCAGCTCAATTGATTACAGGTCACATTTTCTTGCTTCCTCGAATCAATAGATATATTTTATTTTATGTTGGTGATATGGGTTGAACTGTGTTCTCTAGGAATTTAAATGTTGATGTCCTAAATCCCAAAGCCTCGGAATGTAACATTATTTGGGGACAAAAATGTTTACAGAGTTAATTAATGTAAAATGAAGTTATTCAGTATGTATAGTATTTTTACAAAAAAGGAGAAATTTGGAGAGAGACATACACTCAGGAAGAAGACCAAGTATGTATTGGTGATATGCTCACTGTTCTTAAAAGGGACCTATCCTGTGGACATCTTGATTTTCACCTAGCCTCCAAAACTTTGATACAAAGTGTTGTTTTTTTTAAGTAATTTAGTTTGTGGTACTTTGTT
Source organism: Pongo abelii (assembly GCF_028885655.2). Classification (NCBI taxonomy): domain Eukaryota; kingdom Metazoa; phylum Chordata; class Mammalia; order Primates; family Hominidae; genus Pongo; species Pongo abelii. The sequence continues at coordinate 76,762,485 of NC_071999.2, read as the reverse complement.
ATAGCAAACTATGACAGCTGAACATTGTGAATGAGATTTTATAGAGAGTCAGAATTATTTTAACTTTTTTGTTAGTGGAGACAACTTATTGCTATATTTCCCAGGCTTGTCTTGAACTCTTGAGCTCAAGTGATCCTTTTGCCTCAACCTCCCAAATTCTTTTAAAAGGTATCAATTTTTGTGCTGACAGTTAAATAACTACTGGATAATTTTACTCTTAGTGGGCTTAGTCCATTTCGATCTTGATCTTATTCTGAGTGCAATAACTACTCTAGAGTACAGACCTTACTTCTAATGTCTAACCTTTCCAGGGCCTCAATTGATTGCTTGATATACTCAGCATGTTTTATACACTCTGGCTGGCCATGATCTACACTTTTTCTCAGCACATATGTCCTCTGTTAGCTCTTTTGAGCTTTTATTCCTAAAGAATCTTCTTTCCACAAAGCCTCAGGGATTATCACTCTATATATTGATAGTCTAGCCCTTAGCCAAAGATCTGTAGAAGGCCTCCTTAATCCACCAGATTTGTAGGCTTTCTTACCCTGGGAAGCTCCTTCCTCTCAGACACCTTGACTCACAAATTTCAGTCTGTTCAGAAGCCCTAAACTTTCATCTCTTCCTCCTCAGGTCAGCATGGCATTTGTACTCTAATTGTACTCTAACAACCTGCTCTGTGATCTGAAATGTGTTCCAAGGTAGAAATTCAGATCCCCTTCAGAAGACCTAATTCCAATCTCTTTTTCCCCAGATCAGCATAACAGCATGTTTTAAATGGGAAACACTTTGTGTCATGGTCCAGAAGGTGTTCCAGGATGAAAGGCGGATCTAACATGTGTTCACCTTATGGAATTCCGTTTGCTTATGGATAACAGTCTCTTCTCTTCTGTGGACCAGTACTAAAAATAGTTGCCAGTGTAATAGCTGCTCATGATGGGAGGGTAAAATATACCAATTATTCCACCATGGTAGTAGAAATCTGCCTATTTATTGTCTGTCTGTCTGTCTGTCTATATCTATCTATCTATCTATCTATCTACCTATCTTTTATCTATCCACATATCTAGATATACCCCAGCTCAAATGTTTCAGCTCAAATCTCTCAGCTCCAGAGAGAGAGAAAGAAAGAAAGGGTGAAAGAGAGAGAGAGTGAATGTGCCCTGTTTAACTGTTTTTAAGCTGAGATATTGGTTTGGTCATAGGACTTTAACTGAAACTTCACGCATTTCTGGAACTCAAGCCTGCCAGCCTTTGGACTTGAACTATAATACAGGCACTCTTGGGTCTCCAGGTTGCTTACTGCAGATCTTGGGCCTTGTCGACCTCAATAATCATATGAGTCAATTCCTAGTACTTGTAATAAATCTCACATTATATTGGTTCTGTTTCTCTGGAGAGTTCTGACAAATACAGGTTTTGGCACTGGGAATGGTTCAATTCAAACAGATTTTTAAATTAAAAATTTAAAAAAAAAGTATTACTCCTCCATAAAAATAAATGATAGAAACAATATTTTTAAAGATGAATTTTCTGATTTAGTTCTAGGGTTTCTGGAATTGGCTTTCTAATCTAACTAGATTTAAAGACAATAATGACTGTCTTTCCAGCATTAAAGAGAATGCTGAAAGTCCATGGCATGTTCTAGCGGTGGAGGTATACAAAATATCAACCACTTACAGGAAAGAAGAATCTGGGTGACTGTGTATTTGTGTCAAACTAATGAATATAATAAGATTGCTTAGTTAATTCTAATATCACTGGACAAAGTGGGGCAAGAAAAAGATGATCTCAGAGACTCAAATTCCCAAATAAAATCAGCAAACATGACATGAAAGTTTCTATGTGTCCTCTGAAGGAGACCTTTATCTCCTGGAGCTGCAGTGCTCAAACTGTTGAAAGTTAAATGCAGAATCTCATCCTTCTACTGGCTCAGTTACAACAATTTGAGTTCCCCGCAAGAGTGTCTCACTTAAAGTGAGAGCAGTGATTGGGAAGGAATTAGGTGCTGAAAGTTGGAAAAGGGATATGTGGAGAAACTTAGATGAAGCCAGGGACATTGAGCCTCTAAATGGATCAGAATCTTTCTTACTGGCGGAAGCAGTCTCTCCACCCCTAGTAAAAGAAATGTCTCCATTCTAGTAGAAGTGGTCTCACCAAACACTTGGACACAGGAAGGGGAACATCACACACCAGGGCCTGTTGTGGGGTGGGGGAGTGGGGAGGGATAGCATTAGGAGATATACCTAATGTAAATGATGAGTTAATGGGTGCAGCACACCAACATGGCACATGTATACATATGTAACAAACCTGCACGTTGTGCACATGTACCCTAGAACTTAAAGTATAATTAAAAAAAAAAGTGGTCTCACCACTCCCATCGGGGAGCATTAGCTCTGCATTGCCTGAAGAAACTGTACAGAATTGAGGATCTTGTAAATGTTTCCAAAGAGGCCCTGTGACTCTCAAATTCTACTTTAAAGTTAGAATGATTACTCTGAACCTGTTAATATCTCTCTTAACATCTCAATGATGCTCCAAAAGATCCACTGATTTTATACTCCTTTTTATTACCATTTGTCGCATACAATTCAAATGCCAGTTATATTGTATGAATGTCTTCTAATAGGGCTGCCAGATTAACAAATAAAAATAAAAGACACTCAACTAAATTTGAATTTTAAGTAAATAAGGAATAAATGTTTAGTATAAATATGTCCCATATATAAGTATATAGCATGCATGAAATAAAATATACATTTATTAGACATATGTATACATGAGTATAAGTATACATATTTATGAGTCACACATATAAGAGATGTATATTATATATTAGGATATACTTATGGGACATACTTATACATAAGACATATTTATACTAGAAAAAATGATTTACCAGAAATTTGAATTTAGTTGGGTGTCTTGTATTTTATCTGACAGCTTTGTCTTGTATCTTTATTTCTTCCCAGTTGACCAAAGATACATGTTTTAACAATTGCACATCTGCTTTCTGCTAGGGACTATCAATAGTTTACCTACCACAAGTGATGGTGTCATTATGATCTGGGCATTGAGTTATCCAACATGAAATACTTTTCTCGTGACTCCTCCTGCCACCAATTATCTGAAGCTTGGATAACTAAAATCTGAGTTTGTGACAGGGATTACATACAAGTGATTTACTGAAGGAGTGATCCCCATTAAAAAAAAACAACAAAAAAAAAACCTGTAAGAAAATGAATGAATCAAATTGGTGAGGTAGGAGAGAGCTAAACAAAAATGCCAAGTCAAGTAAAGTCCATCCTTAGCCTGATTCATGTGGGAAAACATATAAAAAGCATCACAGAGTTGTTCCTATTAAGGCAAAGGAGACTGGCATTTCCACCTGATATAAGCAGAAATTATCTATGGGCCTTTTCTGGAAGTAGAGGAAGGAACGTATTTCTAGCTTGCAATAGCTGAGAGCAATTCTCTGGAGAAGGGAAAGACTTTTGTACTGTTAACAGTCACAATGGACAGCAGCTGGGAGATGGGTACAGAGTCCAGGAAAATGAGATTCTGGTGTAATAACACAGCATATACTAGGACATCATTGTCTTGGTGGGATGCCATGGCTCGAGGCTATAATTCTAGCACTTTGGAAGGCCGAGACAGGAGGATTTCTTAAGCTCAAGAGTTCGAGACCAATCTAGGCAACGTAGTGAGACTCTTCTTTACAAAACAAATGAAAAAATTGGCTGGATACGCACGGTGGCACACGCCTATAGTCTCAGGTAATTGGGAGGCTGAAGTGGGAGGATGGTTTGAGTCTGGGAGGTGGAGGTTGCAGTAATGCAGTGAGCTGTGATTGCACCACTGCACTCCAGCCTTGGCTACAGAGTAAGACCCTATCTCAAAAAAAAAAAAAAATCGTTGTCTTTTTTTACATTTTCATTCTTACTTCTGAAAACATAATTTACTCTTTCCCTAGTACTTAGAAATCAATGTTTTGTTTTCCTTTTTCAAATAAAAATGTTTTGCTAAATTAACCAGTCACCTTACTAATTGGGAAATATGGTGGACACTATTCAATCCTTATTTCACATCATTTATGATATAGAATATTTTCATATTCATGAAAATATATTTAACATATTACATTCTGGTTCTCATCCAGCTTTTCCCTATCCCTTCACTGAGAGTTTTCTAAGCTGTATCTTTTATCTTTCTATCCTCTAAATGTCATCCATCCTGTACTTAGCCTTTTATTCTACCCACCACCCATTGGAAATTTCAAAGAGGTACTTCCATTATTTTACTACAATTTACTTACATGCCTATTATTGCCAATTCTATTTTTCTTTCCTTGCTTTTCTTTCTGTGCTCAAAATTCACACATAGACCAACCTAATGAATGTTCTACAGACACTTCAAATATAAAATAAAACATTTTCTTCACAATGCCTGCTCTTCCTTCTTTATATTAGTTAACAGCGTTTATACAATTCAGAACTGTAGTTTTACGAATATCTTTTCTGATCTTCCAATATCATAATTAATTATGTACTTATAAACGTATTTCAAATCCACCATAGGATTTACATTCTCGCCCACTACTGCCATCTAATATCAAGCCTTTATTATCTCTTGCCTGGATTATTTTAAGAGACATCTAGTGGTTTCTATGACTTCAGTTTGGTAGTTCTTCAAACTATCTTCAGTGCAAGGCTAGCCACTTCAACAACAGAAAATCTTGATGGCTTTATGCAATAAAATTTAGTTCTCAGGTCAGGTGGGTGGGAATGGGGGATTGTATTAGTCAGGCTTCTCTAGAAGGACATAACTAATAGGATCAATGTATATATGAAAGGGAATTTATTAAGGAGAATTGACTCACACAAACACACGGTAAAGTCCCATGGTAGGCTATGCAAGCTGAGGAGCAAGGAAGCCAGTAGTGGATCAGTCCAAGTCCCAAAACCTCAAAAGTAGGGCAGCTGACAGTGCAGCCTTTGGTCTGTGGCCAAAAGCTTGAGACCACCAGACAAACCACTAGTGTAAGTCCAAGAGTCCAAAAGCCGAAGAACTTGGAGTCTGATGTTTGAGGGGCAGGGAGCATTCAGGATAGGAGAAATATGAAGACTGGATGACTCAGCAAGTCCGCTCATTAAACTTTCTTCTGCCTCCTTTTTCTAGCCTCCCTGGCAGCCAGTGGTATGGTGCCCACCCAGATTAAGGGTGGGTCTGCCTCTCCCAGTCCAGTGACTCAATTGTTAATCTCCTGTGGCAACATCCTCACAGACACACCCAGAAACAATACTTTGCATCCTTCAATCCAATCAAGTTTGACACTTAATACTAACCATCACAGGGATCATGTGTTATTGTTCCATGCAATCATTGAGGGAACCATGGAGTCTCTGCTATTTTTCAACGTGTGGCTCTGCAATTCCTTTTGGTATTAGGATCCTCTGCTGGAATATCTGCATATAGCTAGTGGTCAGAGAAAGAAAATGGAAATGGCATACCTTCCCTTTGCCTACAATCCACTGATAAGGGATTTGTTCACACATGGCTACCAGAAAGGCAAGAACATACTGTCTGTGAGGATGGAAATGCTTTAATGCATAACATAGCCCACCCTTCATGCTAAAGAAATTTTAATTTTCTCCTCTTTCCATACATGGAACACATTCAACTTCCTCTTTAAGAGAGATGGCTCAAAGTCCCTTGTAATCACAGCACCTATCTCAAAGTCCACAATATCTAGATGATGCACAGTGTTTAATTCAGTTTTTGGTATGTGATGTCAATAATTCCAGGAACTAAAAATGAACTATCTTTGTTCTTGCCACCACTCAACACACAGACTTATGCATGCATGCACACACACACACACACACACACACACACACTCCTCATTTGGAAAGACTAAAATGGGAGATACTAAAGTCATGGTGCTCAATAATTTTGAAATTCTTTTTGATGGGTATCACTAAATCTACCCTCAAGACAGGGGAAGGCTTTGATTACATCCCGATTATACTTCGTGGGAAGAATTATTTTATCTATTGTTTTTTCTCAAGCCAGTATGTTATTTCATGTCTATTACCCAGTGTGGCCATGAATGAAATGCATGTTTGAGAGGCATTCCTCTGAGAACTGTCCAGTGTTTTAGCCATTATTTTTAGATAGCTTCTTGCCAGTGCAAGTTTGAGATCAAAGAGTCAAAATATATTAGTGTGAGTTTATAGTTTCATTGATAATACACTTTTCTCAAGTATTTACTGGGTTCTAATCTGTCTACTTCCAGCAAGTTTCAAATCCCAGAAAACACATCCAGAGTTAGTTCCCAGACATAATTTTCCAACCTGATTATTTGTTTCCTTACTCCCATGCCTCTGTCTCAACTTAATGATGTTAGCCTTAGGCTATCCGAAATAATAGACTTGATTGGAAAGGCTAAATCCTTAATCAGAACTTTTCGGCCAGGTTCTTTTTCTCTTAAAAATCTCACTCAATTTTATTTTTTTTATCATTTGGATTCTCAAAGAATGCTTTTTGTTTTCTAATCCAGCAAAGCTGCACATATCTGAACTCTGTCATTCCTTTGTATTGTTAACAAGCTAAACAATTCTTACACAAGTTTTTCTTTTTTTTAATAATCAAACCAATGTCGTGTATTCGGATCTCTGTTGCAGTCCCACCCAATTTCAAGGTACTAATGTCTTTACATAGAGAAGTAGTGCTAGCTATTGTAAGAGATACATTTCCAAATTTCAGTGGTTTAATACAATATGTTTGATTCCTGATTACATAAAGTCGAATGCATGGAATGGGCAAAACTCTATCCAGTTAAAGTGACCCATATTGACAGAGACTCTGACAGCTTCACCATATTTGGCAAACAAATATCCTGTTTCCGCCAGTTTTCTTTCTGGCAAATCTAATAATATAATTATTAGATAATTATATTTTTAGATAAATATAGATATAGATAAATTATTAGATAAATATAATTTAATGCACATCTAATAATATAATTTTTATTGTTGAAATCTTACTATAAATTCCTTACTGTCTTGAGAATAAAATCCAAGACCCTTAATATACCACAGAAAAATTGTTTTGTTTTGAACTCTTCTATGTCTCATACAAAATATAGACCCTGCAGTATAGAGCAGCATAAATACATCTGCATTTGCAAACTCTTTAGCTTATCATACAATGTTCCCCTTTGGAAATTTCCTCCTCCATGACTGTTATGCACTGCCATATTTGTCCAGCAGAATCTAGCTCAATGTCCTCTCTTCCTGGATGGCGTTTCCAAAATCCACATCTGCCAAAGATAATTGACTCTTCTTTGTATAATCTCTTGAAGTTAGTTTTGGTTTTGTGCTAACAATGATGCATTCTCTATATTTTTATAATTTCTTCTTATTGACCTTATACAAATTCTAAAATTATACATTTTCCTTAACATCTAGCTTAGAGCTGAAGGGAAAGAAGCCAAAGAGATATTTATTGCAATCTAACGCATTCTTAAATTTTTTTAAGATACATTATAGCATTATTGATTTTGCACTAAAGGTTTAATATTTTTAAGACTTGTGAATTATAATTGCTGAGATTCAGAGTACTTATATTTATAAATGTAAGTAACCACTTGCATTTTATTTAACTCCATAATAATTTGTCTTGGATTTCAATGTCTTTTGTTTGTTTGTTTTTCTGAATAAAGAGATGTCTCTGTTTTCTTGTAATTTGCTTTAATATTATGATAAATTGCAAAATTTAAGACTGTATATATCATGGAGATATTTGTATACGTAGTATTTTAACATGATTTGTGAAGCATTTTTATATTTCTGAATGCTTCAGAAAAGTTAATTTTGAGTCAAGAATAAGGCTGGGTCACTGAGATTTGGCTGTGTTTGAATTTAGTTTCAGAAATGCATTGATCTGTATGATGGCCAGTTTTATGTGTCAACTAGACTAGTCTAAGGGATGCTCAGATATCTGACAAAACATTATTTCTGGGTGCATCTGTGGGGATGTTTCTGGAAGAGATTAGCATTTGATTCAGTAGACTGAGTAAAGAAGATCTGCCCTGACTAATGTTGGTAGGTATCTTCCAATCCACTGTGGGTCCAAATAGAGCAAAAAGGCAGAGTAAGGGTGAATTTACTCTCTCTCTATTTCAGCTGGGACATCTATCTTCTACTGCATCCAATATTAGCACTCCTATTCTGGGGCATTCAGATTCAGACTAAATCATGCCACCAGTTTGTCTGGTTCTCCAGCTTGTGGATGGTAGATGGTGGGACATCTTGGCCTCTGTAATGGGGTGGGCAAATCCCTGTAATATATCTATCATCTGTCTATCTCTTATTGGTGCTTTTTCTCTGGAGAACCCTGACTAATACATCTGTCTTCTACTATATATAAAGAAATATGTTAGGCTCTTAGAGAGATAGAATAAAACATACCATTTCCTGCTTTCATGATGTTTTGGTGTGGACCATATTGGATTAGAGGATTTGAGAGCAAGAGTTGATTTGTCTTTGATATTTTCAGAGATGACTCTATGGCTCATACTTTTAATTTTCTATCTCCAAAAGGTTAATTTTGATTTTCACTAATTATTAAGATGCTCATAACAAACATTTTTTTTTTCCTTAAAGTCATCCTTCTCAGAGATTGAGCTTTGCATCTTTCATTTCTAATTTACTACTGACTAAACCAACAATATGAATACTGAAAGGATAGCATGGTAATTCTTGTCTCTGAAGTGTCTGTGTGTGATGTTATGTGACGGATGACACACTTTGCATCAAGAGACCTGACTTTCCTTTCCTACTTCTTTATTAACCAATTCTATAGTGTCTAATGAAGTGAGTCACTGAATCTTTATTTTATTATCTTGAAAATTCAATGCACAATGACTAAATTGCAATAAATGAGATGATATATAAAAATGTTATGCATATATTCCAGCAATATGAGATATTTTTGGAAGCCGATAAGTCACTTCAGTTTCATTTTGGAATTAACATGAAATAGCCACTAAATTGATAAATAAATGAATATCAAATATCAAAATTATTGGTCACATATTTCTGATTCTCCCTCAGAATGAGAAATTGCTTATCAATAAGTGTTTTATGATTTGCCATGTTTTCTCTTTCAATATATACAAAAATAACATACAAATAAATCAAAGTTTTTCCCCTCCCTTTCTGGAAATATGCTATAGACATAAATCTAGCTTATTGAACAGCTCTTCTGTGTTAGGAGGTACAATCACCCATGTGTGACTATGGTTCATTCTTCTCAAATATATACAATATTTCCCATAAAACCCTTTGAAATAACACAAATGAACCAGAGTTTTTTTAAAGACTATGTTTCCTCCAGATTTTTAAGAAATTATAACAAACATATAAAGAGAAACTAGGTGACTATTAAGTTAATTAATTTTAAGTATATTATTTAACGACTACTCTTTGCTCAAGAAAACTAAGCTTATTTTTATATGTGTTTCAATTATCTATAAATTATAATGGAATTGACATTGGTAGCACTTCACATGCTCTTAAACTGGTCTTCTTTGTAGTTTTCAAAACATTTAAACCTCTAATATGCTATTTAGTCATCACAACAACTAAACAAGAAATATTTTCTCCTTATATGTGAGAAAAAAGATATTTTAAAAATCAAGATGATTTTTTAAATTATATATTGAGAAAATTGTAGTATAAGACATCAAACATACATCCTCCAATTCCAAACCTTCACTATTTAAACAAAAAATAAACAAGAACTTCAAAGCTAACACCAGGAAAAGACTAGTACTCTCATTCCCTGAGGCTTCGAAGATGAGGACTAAATCCTGCCAATTCTAACCATCTCATTTATTCAAAGAGCTAGAATAGAAAGTTCAGAAATCTTTGGGGACCCACTCCAAAGGCACTGGATTTGGCACTGAAAACATTCCTAAAGCACAGATTGAAGCAGGAACAAGAAAAGGGAAACATTTGCAGTGTGTGACTTGTATTTTAAGATCTATTTTATTATGATTTTATTAAAGTATTTGCAGTAGCATCAAGGATCAGGATAAACTCAAGCTTAGAGGCCTTTGGGATAGGGGTTATGACAAGTTAAAGTTTGGCCTATGGACACCAAAAGCATCTTCCTGTGTTGTAAAAACAATAAAAACAAGTCAGATGAGGCAGTGGGGGATAGTAAATCTAAGGCCTGTATCTCTGCCAAAAGATTCAATACAAACAGCCACATTTCTCCCAACTCTGCTGTTTGTGTTGTTGTTGCCAAATTCACCAGTGTAATGTCCATTAAAATAACATCTTTGGGAAAATAGCACAGTATCAATGTTGCCTATGAAAATGACAAAAACAGAAAGAAAATGGCACTTGTGACAATCTCTAGATGAGTAACTGCAGGGAATCAAATTTCTAAAGAAAAAAATAGTGGTAAGAAGTGGATAAAAGGAAACAATTGTTGCAGAGGTCAAAATAAGTTTTAAATTACCCAGCCTTAGGTTTTTCTTCATAGCAGCATGAGAACGGACTAATACAATTTCATTGAATTTAATCACAGTTTAAACATCAAAAATGGGTGGATCACCTCTCATTGATTTATGACTCAGTTACTTCCTTCATTTTTCAAAGCAATAACACAGAAACTTCTGTACATCAATGGTCCATGAGAACCATCACTTATTATATGGTAGTCATTCAACATCTTCTGACTTTTCAAAATTGTTCACATAACCATCACATGTTGATGAAGTCACGTCTCAAACTCTTGAGCCAATTCTTTCTTAAAAAAGCAAGGTTCAGGTGAGTAGGTCATGACATCAGTAGTGACAATTTGCTCTTGGATCTGCCCTAAATTTCCTCAGAGCCATTGTTGTCTCTGGTTCCCTGGTGGCTACATTCTTCCTGAATTTCTACTCTTCAAAGCAATGTGCCACGCTGTGACAACCCGAATACGTGCTTCTGACCATCTATCCTCCTCCTCTATAAAAACCTACCTTGTATTTCAACACAGTCTAGGATTTTGACAAATGTTTATACTAATATTATAATTTTCAAGCTACATCTAAAAATTCCTATTTTCCATATAATTCCTTGCCGTCCTGTGATCTCTGTTTGACACACTCTCATAGCTCTGTTTCCCTTCTCAGCCCTGACCTTCCAGAGTGCCCACTCCAGGTAAATTTCATTATTCAAGTGACAGAGAAATGTTTTCTCTTCGAGGTAAGATAGTATCTGTGATGATTAATTTTATATGTCAGCTTGCCTAGGCCATGAGTTTCCCATATATTTGGTCAAAAATTATTCTTGGTATTTCTATGAGGGTATTTTTGATATAGGAGTTAAAAGAAATGACTTAGATAGTGAGAGTATGGAAGTCCTTGGTAAGGTTTTCCTCTTAATGAAAAGCAGCCCCAAATCATTTTCCTTGCTAACAAGGAGCAGCCTGTAAAATCGAGCCACAGATATAGATGCCAGCAGAAGAATACTACCAGGGACTAGGCATGTTCAAAATGGCGGCTCCATCTTCTCTTCTTGCCAGCCATGTGTACAGTAAGGAGCAGACAAGATGGTGCTGGTCAAGTGGAGAGCCCATTTGCATAATAACATTGGGTGGGGTGGCCAGCCCTCCATGCAGGCTATGTAAATGGCACACCTGATCAAACCAATCTGTGAGCCCTACCTAAATCAGACACCGCCTCCTCAAGCCTGCCTATAAAATCTGGCAAACTCCACAGGAGACCCATCTTTCCCTTCCAGAAGCCCCTGTCTCTCACTAAAGAGAGAGTTGTTCTCCTTTCTCTTTCTTCTGCCTATTAAACCTCTGCTTCTCAGCTCCTCATGTGTATCCATCTCCTAAATTTTCTTGGTGCGAGACAACGAACCCTGGATATTTACCCCAGAAAATGTAGCTGCTTCATTTTGAATAAGATTAAACTTTAAATCAGTGGACTTTGAGTAAAACAGATTTCTCTCCATTATGTTGTGAGCCTTGTCCAGCAGTTGAAGGCCTAAATAGAATAAAAATGACAGGCTTCTCGCAAGCAAGAGAAAATTTTTGAGCAGATAGTATTTGGACTTCATCTGCAATATAGGCTTTTGCTGAACAGCCTCTGAAATTACCTGAAACATTGGTTCTTCTGGGTCTCCAGCTTGCTGGCCCACCCTGCAGATTTTGGACTTGCTAGATTCCATAATCCTGTGAGCCAATTTCTTCCTATAAATCTCTGCCTATATGTATATATAAACATCCTATTCTGCTTCTCATTCTGTTTCTCTGGAAAATGCTAATTACAGTACTTTTTTTTAAAGCAATGTATTCATATTCATACAAAATAGTACCATAATAACACGGAAAACCTTAAAAATTAAAACTGTACCACCCTTTTACTTTCATGATCATTCTCCTATAGCACTTTTCTCTTGGTCTAAATTAATATATTTTATAAAATTATTATAGGTACTGACAGTTTACATTATAATGTTATTATAAATGTTTTCTAAGTTCTGCATTCAACATTATTTCATAAATAACACATTGGATAGTTTTGTTACAATCAGTGTTTGTATAACTACTAGATTTTATTATAGGTTTTGAAATATGTGGATTTAATTTTTTAATATTTAAGAAAAATGGATGATAAATTGCCTATATATGCAATTTCAATAAGTAGGAATTATTAGATTAAAAGTTATGAGCATTTTGAATTATTTCCTAAATACTGTGATAATACCTGTACATGTGACTATGTATTAAACTCTCAGCAGTATGCAAGTAGTCATGTGACACAGAACACTAATATATTATATATTGTCATCTATGAAATTCATTTGATAGATGTATGACAATGAAATGCATTTAAAATATTATCAAACGTTATTACCAAAATGTCACAATACCCCATGGTCTTTACTTTTTATACTTAAGTATTGCATTATCTGTATTTTAAATTGGAGGTTAAGTGTTAAAGATCAAAGCCTTTGTGAATATAATCAATTGCATTAAATTTTTTTTATAGCTTCTAATAAATTATAGTGATTTTTTTCCTCTGAGCATTGTTTTGTTTATATCTAATGTATTCACATAAAATTTATTACTGTTATTTTAAAAATATTCATTTATTTAAGCATTGATATCTTTTTTTTTTCATCTAAGAAGGCTGTTACTTTTTCGTTCAGTTTCCAAGTAGCAGGGGTCTTATTTTCTTCTAATATTTATTATGATTTCTAGGTTTGTGCATTGATAAATTATTATCTAATCAATTTTTGTGAGTGGTCAATGAGTGCTTTGTACTCTTACATTAATATTAGGGCCATAAAGAAACTAAAACTAAAAGTGAATTGGAAAACAACAGGAACAGAAGCTTTTTAAACCCCAGGTATATAATCCTTAATGATGATTAAAACTGGCTTAATTACATTTGTGCAAATAACGTAGCATAAAAATACACAGATATCAGTATAAAAATGCAAAAATAAATGGACAGAAATAGGATATTGTTAACAGACGTCTTACCTTACCATGTAAGCCCATGAAACAAAAGTAGATCAACAATAAATAATGGTAAGGAAGATATGACATAGCCATAAAGCTAATGATGATAATTCACCAAAATGATCATTTTTATAGAATTATTTCTCAGTTATTTGAATTACTTAATAATTTGAGATTTATCTATAACACCACAGGAGTAGTACCATGCAGGGGTATAATAATTGTTGCCTAATTTTTTTAAAAGTGATAAATATTATGCCTTTGTTAAGAAAAGGCAAAATGATGTGCTGATGCACTGTTTAAAGGTAGGCTCTGCAATAATAAATCAAATGGAGACCATTTCTGGGAGAATTGGGAAACCAGCCAGAAAATGGTTGTGTAATACAGACCCAGAAATTGGTTGTGTACTATAGAATTAATTACTTTCCAAAGCAATAGGTCCAGACTAACACTACAAACAAACATAGTGCTCAGTTTTATGTTTTGTATATTTCTCCATCCAACAATTCATTATAGCAGATTTAGTAATATGCTCACAAAAAAGAATAATTGGTAAATTAATTATATTTTTAATTTTTAGTATTACTTTTTTGTTTAATAATAAATTGGTGTTTTAAAATAATAGATGTCAAGTAAAAACAATTTGTTTTAAACTGGGACATGTATATGAAAATACAGAAATGTTGACAATAACATTAGATTATGTAGTCCCAGTTACTCAGGAGACTGAGGAAGGAGGATCCTTTGAGACCAGGAGTTCAAGGTTGTACTGTCCTCCAGCCTGGGCAACATAATGAGACCCTATCTTAAGAAAAAAAATAAAAAGAAACCTAATATTCAAAAAATATCTATTGTGTGTCTTCCAAATACCAGCCTGTAAATAAAACCGAGAAAACCCTGTACTTTTGGGAATTACATTCTAAGTTTAATGACAAGAGGAGAATGAAAAGTAACAAACGTTAAACATGAAACAAAAACTAAATTGGTATGGATTTTTCTGTAAATGAATGTGTGTTATTTCCCATTCCCTTTCTACTTTATGTTTTATTTATTTTTATCTATTAAAATCTCCATTAATAGATTTTGCCAATTTCTGAAATCTGAAATATGTGGAAAGTAGTTTGAAAACTAAAATATGAAGCTTTTCAACTTCTTTTGTTTTAACAGAAACTTAAAATATATATTTTTGCTGAAACAGAGACACAACACATTTCCACGTTATCTCTTAGATGTTTTATATATTTTTAGCTACAGCATTTCAATGCCAATTGTTACATTTTATAGGTGTCTCCTTTTTACAGTTATAATTGTATATATCACTTGAAATAATTATATTTTCAAAACAAAATTTACACTATATGACAAAAAGACTGGAAACAAAATGGTGTATCGATATAAATATATAATCGAAACTAATATTTAATAGGTTTTTAAATATATTTTTGTTTGCTAATTTTCCCTGGATATTAGATTTCCGTATTTAAATCTGCAACTTAGGAAGCTGGAATTTCTTCCCATTAGAGATACAGTAATAACTTTGTAATTAGTGAAATCATTGTCACACTGCATAATCAGCTCATTGAACACATGCATTATAGTAAGAAAAAAATAATAAAAAATCCTTGATAGTAACATAACTGTCCCATTAAAGTCTTGATTAACTTTATAACAATAATACAGTATCATTTTGTAAATTAGCAGACAAATTGGAAATATATCATACAAGGCTCCTGTATCTTTACAGAAGAGAAGGATGCTTAATTAAAATAATATAATGCTGGCAACATTAATTTCTTGTTGTGAGGACTTAGCAGCTCGCTTCAGAGTATGAGGCCAAAATTATATTTCAGCAGTTTTATGTTAAATGTTTCAAGGAAAGCCATACGGCCCCTGGGCACTGCATGACATACAGTAGTATCAGAAACAATTGATGTGTGTAATGACAATTGCAAGCATCCTTTCCAGATGAGCTGACCCACCCTGATTCCATCCTGCTGCTCCTGTTTGGTCAGCAGGTACCTTTCACCATCTGTTTCTCTCCTAGCAGCTGAATCGTTTCTCTTATTGTGTACCTAAATGGTGAAGCATGTTTAATATGAAATATAGCTTGTAGGCCATGGGATATTCTAAGTATTTCTATTTAATTTGGTTAGACTAATTTTAGCTTGAAATGCATTTTTCCTTTGGTAGTATGAAAGTAGTTTCTATCCTGAGCATAATCAGATGAAGGCATGTAAATTTTTAATAGGGACTGTACATATAATTACAGAGATTGCTGTAATTTGCTGTTTGTATTATTAACATGCTTATGATGATATAATAATCATTCCTTCTAACTAAGTACTTTGCATGATTACTAAACTGGCCATGAAAACTATAGAGCCTCTAGGAAAACATGTATGCTCTGTTGACTTAAAATGCAGACATCATTTTTGCATTGTTCTTTGTCTTTCCTCCCAGAAGATCAAAATTTGCATTATGATTTTTTATGTTGTATTAATTTTTAAAACATTTTCATAGAGCCCAAAATGTTAATGTTACACCCAGGAGATTCACTTATGCTTCTTTGAAGCAATTCTTGGTTTAGGAAAATGGGAGATAAGAAATTAAGTCATTCTGGGGGACAAGCCTAAACCTGTGATTCTTCCTAGGAAAGGACTGGTAGGAGCCCAGAAAAGAAATGGGTAGTAAAAATGCTTTATTCCTGAGGGAAGATAGAGGAGCTGAAACCTGAGCACATTATAAGCAAATGTTATAAGCAACATTTCCAAAATTATTCAAGAAACAAATATTTAAAACGTTATTTTCATCACATTATTCTTTCTTTCTTTGATTTTTTTTTCTTACAAAACAGCTTTTTTTTTATTTGGCCACTGAAAAGGAAGAATGGTATATTAATATTCCAGCAGAAACTCTTACAAAATAGAAGATGATAGCAGTGAAAACTGCAAAGGCAAGTCTTGTTCTTGGCATCAAGTTTACAATTATGGCGAATTCTTAGGCTTTAGTAGGGAAAAAAAAGATTATTTAACCTAAGCCTGTTTTTCGAAAATCTGACTTCAATTTTAATAAAATGGAGTTTTTTTGCTACTCATCCTCTTCCTGTATCTGGACCATGTAAGGAAGTGGTAACCATGTTGGTCGAGTTGTCCTGTCATCAACCTAACAAAGGTACTGATCATGCCTGAATTCCTCTAGCATCAGTAGATGCTCTGTAAATCCCGATGTTGTAAAAAAAATCTCCATTTGACTGTGATGTGACATCCACTTAAATCGACACATTGATAGGAAACTTTCAAGATCGCACAAGTGAAATGTTACTTTAAAGACAATTCCTGACATTTGCTTCCTTTGTTTGCTAGTGTTATTTCTCCTGAAGGATTAACTTGTTTACACCACACTTTTTCCAAAATGAATCAAGTGACTCAAAAAATAAAAAGTATCTATCTGTTAAGAAAAGCATAGAAAAATCAAACCCATGTAAAGGAATCAGCAATGCATATGTTAACTAAGAGAAATAACCCAATTATTGTTATTAAACACTAAGTTTGTTCCCAGGTTTCTAGTATTTAGGGCAAAATTAATAACATAGTAGGTGATATAATTTGAATCTTCTTGGATAAAGCCTGCTAGTTATTTTAAATAATAATTGTTCAGAAAAAATCAAGAGTGCTGGTTTGGAGTTATTCCATTAGTTACTTCTATGACCTTAGAGAATTAATTCAAAATCCAAAGTTTTTCCAGCAGCCCACCAGGTTCTACATGATCTGGGCCTGAGTAAATCTGTGAACTCATCTTCACCTCTTGTCTTTCCCGCTCACTTGGATCCATTCACAGTAGCTTTCTTGCTGGCCCCTGAACGTGCCAAACACACTCCAGCCTCAGCTTTTGCAGCTTCCTCTGCATGGGTCATTCTTACTCCAGATGTTTTCTCTGTTGCCTCCATCACTTCATTCATTTCATTAATCTAATCAAACCTTATCAGTTAGGCTTTTTTGACCACTTAATGTAAAATAATGTCCACCCACAAGAACATGCTTTTTTCCCCCTTATCCTGCTTTTTCTCCAAGCCCTTCCTAGAAATCTTGCATGAATTTACAGTCATTTATTTTCTTATCTTCCTCCTTAAAGTATAAATTCCATGAGGCATATAATTTGTCTGCTTGGCTTATTGGATGAGCTCCAGATTTTATAATAGTACCAGGCACACAATGACACTCAATACATAGTTGTTTCATGAAGGA
This sequence comes from Pongo abelii, assembly GCF_028885655.2. Taxonomy (NCBI): domain Eukaryota; kingdom Metazoa; phylum Chordata; class Mammalia; order Primates; family Hominidae; genus Pongo; species Pongo abelii. Next base: position 76,744,708 of record NC_071999.2, on the reverse strand, counting down.
TTTAGTTCAACAACCACGCAATCAGTGGTCTCTTGGTACAAGCATTATACCTAAAGATGGGCTAGAGAATAAATTCTTAGATACAGATTATCGTATCTAACTGAATAAATTCTTAGATACAAATTCTTAGATACAAATTGTTGTCTAACTGAATAAATTCTTAGATACAAATTATTCATAGTATAATAAATATGTACATTTAAACTTTATCTGTTGTTCCTTGATGAAATACTGAATTCAATCATCTCTAAGTGTGTCCGGAATTGGTGGGTTCTTGCTCTCACTGACTTCAAGAACGAAGCCGCGTGCCCTCGCGGTGAGTGTTACAGTTCTTAAAGATGGTGTGTCTGGAGTTTATTCCTTCAGATGTGTCCGGAGTTTCTTCTTTCTGGTGGGTTCATGGTCTCGCTAACTTCAGGAGTGAAGCTGCAGACCTTCACAGTGAGTGTTACAGCTCTTAAAGGTGGTGCATCTCAAGTTGTTCATTCCTCCTAGTGGGTTCATGGTCTTGCTGGCTTCACAAGTGAAGCTTCAGACCTTCCCAGTGAGTGTTACAGCTCAGGCAGTGTAGACCCAAAGACTGAGCAGCAGCAAGATTTATTGTCAAGAGCAAATCAACAAAGCTTCCACCAAAGAGGTTGCCGCTGCTGGCTGGGACAGCCTGCTTTTATTCCCTTATTTGACCCCACCTACATCCTGCTGATTGGTCCTATTTACAGAGAGCTCATTGGTCCATTTTACAGAGGGCTGATTGGCCGATTTTACAGAGGGCTGATTGGTCCGTTTTGACAGGGTGCTGATTGGTGCGTTTACAAACCTTGAGCTAGACACAAAAGTTCTCCAAGTCCCCACTAGATTAGCTAGACACAGAGCACTGGTTGATGCATTTACAATCCTTGAGCTAGACATAAATGTTCTCCAAGTCCCCACTAGAGGAACTAGACACAGAGCACTGATTGGTGTGTTTACAAACCTTGAGCTAGACACAGGGTGCTGATCTGTGATTTACAAACCTTGAGCTAGACACAGAGTGCTAATTGGTGTATTTACAATCCTTTAGCTAGACATAAAAGTTCTCCAAGTCCCCACCAGATCAGCTAGATACAGAGTGCTGATTTGTGCATCCACGAACCCCGAGCTAGACACAGAGTGATGATTGATGCATGTACAATTCTCCGGCTAGACATAAAAGTTCTCCAAGTCCCCACCCGAATCAGGAGTACAGCTAGTGGATCCTGCACCAGGGCTGCGGGCGGAGCTGCCTGCCAGTCCCACACTGTGCACCTGCACTCCTCAGCCCTTGGGCGGTCGATGGGACCAGGCGCCGCGGAGCAGGGGGCAGCGCCCATCGGGGAGGCTCAGGCTGAGTGGGAGCCCACCACGGGGTGCGGGTCTCAGGCATGGTGGGCTGCATAAGGTTTATTTTTTTATTTGTTCAAACTTATTATTGCTTTTATTTGTTGAAATTTATTTATTGCTATATCCTTTTATTAGCTTTTAAGTTCAGGGGTACATGTGCAGCTTTGTTACATAGGTAAACTTGTGTCATGGGGGGTTCGTTGTAGAGAGTATTTCATTATCCATGTATTAAGCCTAGTACCCATTAGTTATTTTTCCTGATCCTCTCCGTCCTCCCACCCTCCATCCTCCAACAGGTCCCAGTGTGCGTCGTTCCCCTCTGTTTGTCCATGTGTTCTCATCATTTAGCTCCCATGTATAAAGGTGAGAACATGTGCTACTTGGTTTTCTGTTCCTGTGTCAGTTTGCCAAGGATAATGGCCTCCAGCTCCATCCATGTTTCTGCAAAGGACATGATCTCATTCCTTTTAATGGGTGCATAGTATGCCATGATGTATATATACCATATTTTATTCACCTAGTCTACCCCTGACGAACATTTAAGTTGATTCCATGTCTTTGCCGTTGTGACTAGTGCTGTAATTAACATACCCGTTTATGTGTTTTTTTATGGTAGAACAATGTATATTCCTTTGGGTATATACCCAGTAATGGGATTGCTGGGTTGAATGGTGTTTCTGATTTTAGGTCTTTGAGGAATCACCACACTGTCTTCCACAATGGTTGGACTAATTTACACTCCCACCAACAGTGTAAAACCATACCTTTTTCTCCACAATCTCACCAGCATCTGTTGTTTTTTGACTTTTTACTAATAGCCATTCTGACTGGTGTGAGATGGTATCTCTTTGTGGTTTTGATTTGCATTTCTCTAATGTTCAGTGATATTAAACTTTTTTGCATGTACTTTTTGGCCGCATGTATGTCTTCTTTAGAAAATTGTCTTTGACAAACCTGACAAAAACAAGTAATAGGGAAAGGATTCCTTATTCAATAAATGCTGCTGGGAGAAATGGCCAGCCATATGCAGAAGATTGAAACTGAACCCCTTCCTTACACCATATACAAACATTAACTCAAGATTGACTAGTGATTTCAATCTAAAACTAAAAACTATAAAAAACCCTGGATGACAACACAGGCAATACCATTTTGGACGTAGGAATAGGCAAAGATTTCATGATAAAGACACCAAAAGCCATTGCAACAAAAGCAAAAATTGACAAATGGGAGCTAATTAAACCAAAGAACTTCTGCACAGCAAAGGAAACTATCAAGAGAGTGAAAAGACAACCTAATTTTGCGAAGTATGCATCTGACAAAGGTCTGATATCCAGCATCTATAAGGAACTTAAACAAATTTACAAGAAAAAAAACATTAAAAACTGGGGAAAGGACACAAACAGACACTTTTCGTAAGGTTTCTTTTATCTGGAAAGTTTTATAATATTATAATTCAAAGGTCAAGCAGGAGTACAGATGCTCTTTACCTTCATTTCAATGTTCTAATTTGTCCCTCTAAAGCTTCTTTTATAAGTACCAACTTCTATTTATAAAGTACACCCTTTAACTTACAGATTCTGAACTTGTGTCTATTTATAAAGTACACCCTTTAACTTACAGATTCTGAACTTGTGTCAAATTCTTTCTTGTACTGAGATTGCTCTCTTAGCTCATCTCTGCCCATCTACATCACACTCACACTGAAGGCTGGGACAATTCTCTCTTACGTGTGAACTTTAACTTTCCTAAACCAGCCCACAGTGATTACAATGGAGAACTTGCTGATCAGTTTATTCAGCCTTATTTACAGTGAAAAAGTAAATAAACTGAGTCCCAGAGACTTTGCTTATTACTCAAAGCTTTTAGCTAGTTGATGACTAATTTTGCTTGTGTCCTAACTTAGATATTTCTTGCCTAGATTTGGATATCAGATATTCCTTTGTACTGCTTTTTATTTTTAATGCCCAGTGAACACAAATTAGTTAAAACATAAGCTTCATGTTGCAAAAGCCAGAGGTTTTTGGCTTCCAATAATATTCAAAGCTCTTTCTTTTTTAATATATCTGATTCTTTTGCAATATTTTCAGGAAAGATATTATATAATGGGACCTCAGCTTATATCACAAACTGCAGTATTGTGTTTCCTTATAAAGAATAGTTACACACTCTACTGTGTGTATGCATGTATAGGTATATGTTGTCATCTAAGTTCTTTATGAACACGAAAGTGAGCACAATATAGATATTGCATAGCTCTTTGCATTTTTTACTTAACACTTGTGGAGGTTTTTTTCATATTTCAGTCCTCAGTGTTTCCAATGTTTACAGACTATTCCATTATATACAGTGCCATAAATTATTTAGATAAGCATCTAAGTATCTCTCCGTAGGCACTGTAGGTATTTCCATTGTTTTGCTTTGCTATTCCTAATAACAGTGTAATGAATAGAATACAAATATTTATAAATTGTACATACACATAACATATCAATATAAGTAGTTTTTCATAAATTTATGGGCTGTTTATCTTTTTTTGTGAACTGCAAGTTCCTATTCTTGGATTTTTTTTATTGATTCGATCATTCTTTCATTTTAAATTTGTATGGGCTCTTTGTAAATTGAAGGTATTAACTTTGTGTCAAGTGCTGTAAATATGTTTTGCGAGTTGTCATTGGTATTCACTTCTTTGAGATTTAAGACAATTCATGAAAGTAAGGCCGTGAAAGCTATTCAAAATTAAGTGGATAACTGAGGCAATTATTCAGCACAGTCTAGCCCAGGGAAAAATACTCAGTTATTTTAATATTTCAAAAGGCAATGTTAATTTTGCACATTTTTTAGGAAAATAAAATAAGTGGCATGGTAAAATAATTTTCTATCTGGAGTACAATGACGTAAATAATATTTAACAGCTCTGCAACATTGTTTCATACATAATTTAGATATTTTGCAGGTGTCACAGGGAAACTTTTCTCTCTGCAGTGTTTGGTCACCTCTTGAAAATAGTCATTTCTGGCAATAAGGACACATGTTGTAGCTCCTCTACACCACAAGGCCATTAAAAGTTAACTTCATTTAATGTAAAAAAGTTGTATCTTGAGAATGAAATATTTAGGAAAGAATAATGATGTTGATTATGTTGACAAACAGAAGTCATTCAGAACATGTGCCAAAGAAGAAGCAGAACTCCTCTATATATGTGTGTATATGAATACATGTATGTTTATAGATATATAGTCTATATATGCATATATGTGTATATGCATATATATACACACATGTACCTGTTTGCATCTATAAATAGATCGACTCAGAGATAAGGAAAGAAAAATAATACAAATTCTATTTGGTATATTCTCTATAATCTAAAAATATTCAAAAGACACTATTAGGGAAACTGTGATGTTTAAAAATATAGGGTATCTAGAATAAAATCCACAAATTGTCTCTGAACTACAGATAATCAGAGTAGCTAAAAGAAATTTTTACCATCCTCTATAGCCAAGATTTTAAGTACTTCTGGGGAACCAAGGAATGAATGAGGAGTCACATGGCGCAGATGTTAACAGAGCGGGCTGCAGATGCTTGGTGACTTGGTTAATATCTTAGGCCTCCTAATAATGTCTATGTCATAGGGTTTTGTGAGGATGGAATAAATTAATACATGCAAAGTTCTCCAAGGAATGCTTGCCATACAATAAATGCTCAGTGAATATCTGGTTGTAGAACTGTCAATGTCCCATTTTAGACCTGTAGAGGAGACATTTCCCATACCTCTTCATTTCCAGAAATCCCTCTTCTTTATTGGAAGTTGAGGTGTAAGCTGGCTTTTATTTAATGGAAGAATGCAAACAGAGAGAGTGAGGAGGGGCGCACTACTTATTGGAATGGCAGCTGCACAAATCAGGCATGATTGCTCCCATGAGACTAGATCCGAAGGCACATGGGAGAGATGGAAATAAGTTGATGAAGGGAAGCTGGTATTAAACTCTGACTGGTGTAACTTACATACTGAAAAAAATGTAAAGTCCCTGCTCTAGAACCAATTTCTACTATGCTCCCTTTGATAATGACTACCTTTCTTCCTGAATAGCCTCTTGATTAGATACTACAAATCTTACAAATTTGTTTCATTTGTAGGTGAAGAATTTGTTAGACATGGTAAAATCTTGTGAAGACTAAATGACATTAAATTTTAAAATTTTATGTAGGATAGAAACATTCTGTAAATAGTAGTTAGTGGCAGTAGTTTTAATTATTATTATTAACAACATTATTATAATTAGTATTGTTATAATTTAACAAAGAAAAATTATAAAGGGTCAAAGTTATATATGTTTATATATAGAGAGAAATAAGGAACAAGGCAAAAATATTTTATTTTCTTAAACTACAAGAGGAAAAATGTGAGATTTGTCTCATCTGGCTGGCACATCTTATGTAGACAAAAATAATTTCAAAATTTTGATATGGAATGTTATATCACATATCAATCATGCTTCTCAACAAATTTTGTTTATAAAAGATTGTAAGTTTGAAAAATGTTTCAGGTGAGGATAACATAAGAAAGCTAAAAAGAATAGCATCCAAGTGAATAAGATATCATCACATCAGCATCCTAACCATTTCACAGCCTGAAGACAACTGTTATGCAGCCAACACAAGGGCAAACACAGGCTGCCAAGGAGCCAGATGCTATTGCTGGAAAGAAAATTTTCTCAGCTCAGCATCTGGGTCTTGTAATGCAATCCAGAAAAATGAAGGCAAGCCGAGTTTTGCAAAGGGGAACACAGTGCCCTTACCTAAATGCTGTATATATTATAAAATAATATTTATAATAAGTGTTTATTAATTTTAAAATTCAAAACCAGATTTGACTTGTACTCAATATTCCTCCAGGTCAGTGATCACATCCATTAAGATATTTATCCATTATAAAGTTTGTAATGGAATATTTTGTGTTGGTGTCTTGGAGGAAAGCAGGGTTCTATAAGACCACGCTCCAGTATAACTTCTTGTGGGTAAAGACATCTTAAGTGGAAGCTTCTGCTCTTTGCACTCAATATTTATAGAAAGCTGTAAGACTTACAAGCTTTGGAATCCTAGTATTTGCCTATTATGTATATAGTCTCCATAGGGAAGAACACATCAACTGGAAAACATTGAATAAATCAGAGAATAAATGGACAAGGCATAAGTTAATATTGACACCCGACAGAATAATGTGCTTGTTTATCTGAAATGATTTTATAATCCTTATTTTTTAAAAGAGTATTTCTGTTTGGACAAGGAAAAAGTACATATGAAAAAATATATATATTATATATATATAATATATATGCAAAACATACCTGTATATATTAAATAATTCTATTTTACTGCTCAGGATTTAAGTTGTAATATTTTACAGGAATATTTTATCTGTGTATCTAAATGTCTGAGATTGGCTATAAGACTGTCCTTTGGTGATACATCTTCAACTCATTTTAAAAGTATAACGAAATATTTGGTAGTGAAAGCATAAGGTTCAATTTTATAATATTATGTATCTGCTATTAGATAATCTGAAGTTCAGGAAGTTGTGTATTAAAAAATACAGTTTATCCCAATAGATCCTACTTAATGATCTATTATGTTTAAGGCATTAAGAAACTGCTGAAACTTATTCAAAGATTAAGTATGGACATTTTTGCTGTCCAAGTGTTTACTATTTTTGACATAATTACACTTATGTACCATTTATATTTTGCTATCAGTTTTATTAAGGGCAACAAACAGATACTAATTGATAAAAGGAAAAGAATGAAGTTATCAAATACAAATGTACTTCTGCTACCTTCCATTTTAGAGATCAGTTGGATTCCTATTACTTTTACGTTCTCTGCTCAGTAATAGAATTTATGTATTTGTGTGTTTGTTTATTTATTCATTTATGTCTACCAGATCGATTTTCTTTCCTTTAAAAATGTGCCAGTGTCCAGATAATTAAGGATAATAATAATACTATTTTGCAATAATAAAATAAGTAAAACAGATAAAGCTTTTTATGGAGAATATCATGATTATTGTTGTACTTGTAAATTCAAGTGTATGCTGAGCATTAGTGGTCCTCCTATTAATTTAAGTGGTTTTTAATTCAAATAACTAAGAATAAATAGACCTACATATTATCTCTTAAAATGTAAACAAATGTGCTCATCTAGTTAGAGAAATAATATGAATGTGACCAAGTCCAAGGTCTAAATCTCCATTTAAACTATATAGCATATTCTTGGCCAAGGAATCCATTGCTAAATTTAGAAAATGGAATCAGAAACGTGGTACATCAGTGATAAGATATACTTGCCAATCTAGTATGAATTCAAAGATGTTATGAGTTAAATTAGTTCTTCCCCCCTTCAATTTTTCCCCCAGAGAGGTCAGTATCATCTTTATTTTAAGATTATAGATTGTGTTTGCCAGGCACAGTGATGTGTGCCTGTAGTTGCAACTACTCTAAAGGCTGAGGATTGCTTGAGCCCAGGAAGTCCAGGCTGCCGTGAGCTATGATCGCTCCACTGCTTTGCACCACTTCAGCACAGGTGACAGAGAGACCCTGTCTCAAAAAAACAAACAAAAACAATTAATAAATTAAAAAAATAAAAAAGGTTCTTGATCATGTTTATGTTCATGTGTGCTAACACAGTAGATCAAAATGAGGTAGAACTTAAAATACATTTGAAAAAAAAAAGAAAACTTTATTTCATGTCTATTTTTTGTTATCAGTTCTATTAGCAAACTCTCTAGGGTTTTCAAAGACGATGAAGAGAAGCCCAAATTAGATTACTTGAATCAACAGTCTTGTGTCTATTCATGTTCAACTTCCTCCTTTTCGTTGGACAAGAATTGGTCCAAGTTTTCCAGTTTTGTAATCTCTACATTTTGAAGATGAGCCAAATCTATTTTGTGTGTAATAAGGATAGGACCTCTAGCTATGTTTTGTTCTTAGCTGTGTTCCAAGTAGTGTCCACAAATTACTCATGTGCCCCAGCATCTAGCATTGTCTATATTGGCATTCACAAAAAAAAAAAAAAAGTTGAATGAAGCAATAAAAGAATGAGTAAAAAATAAAGAAATAGAATATGAGGAATTAAAATTTTTCTGGATGATCCATAGAGATCAAGAGGCCAGTGAGAAAATGGCAGAACAATATATTTGGACAAACAACCTCACTTATTGGCAAGAATATCACAGCATTAGCAAGAAAACTAGCATTGTGCTGGCTCTGAGAGATGGCTCTCTAGCCACAGTTCTTCTGTTTTTGAGCAGTCAAGTATTTGGTAAATCATGCAGCTTCTCCAGGCCTCAGTCTCCTCATCAGTTCTGGTAGGTCATGAACTGCAACTAGAAGCATAGTGACTGCAAGCAACAATCAATTAGTAATTGCTTCCTGGTGCCATATGCAATTCTAAGTTCACTTCTGTACGAAATGAGCCATCAGGAGTACTGTGGATGGTGAGCAATGGCTGTCGTGGGCCTGTGGGAATATTGCATCCCTGAGCTAGAAGTTTTCTAAGGGATTTCCATGGTTTTTCTGGATTCTTAAATAATCTGTTTATCTTGGCTGAAAATGCTTCCCTTACCTCTTTAACCTCTTGCCAAAAACCATTACTTTCTGGTTTCACTTAAGCTTTTTCAAGACAGTAGCTCTAACCTCATCAGTAGTTAAATTACTGTGATCCATATTCTGTTATCTTTTCCTTGTTGTTTGACTATCATAGATCAGTAATTGTTATTTTATGTTCTAGATATAAAAACCTTAATGTAAGATAATAGTACATTTTTAGTACTAAAATGTATTCATTGCATATTTATTAAGAAATTCACAATTATTTAAGATCAAATAATGCTTCCTCAGTCAGACAAAGCTAAACATATGATATATGATATCATATAACATTTAGCAATGGATAATTCCAATATAATATGGAGTTTTTATACAAGACTAAACAGTTACATTCAGATTTTACTATAAATGATTATATTCCTGAAAGGTAAACCCTAAAATTCCACCTATTTATTTCAAGGCACTAATAATCTAGGGATCATGAAATAAATATGTTATTTACTTTAAACAATCCAGTTAAATTTTTTATGTGTAGGTACTTAAAAACCTACAATTATAAGCAGCTTAGTCAATCTTGTTAAAAAAAAAAAAAACTCTCTTCTGAATAACAGACAAAACAATGTACTTGATCTAATGAATTTTAATTTATCAGTTTAATCAACTTTGGTATGCCTGTTGCCAATTTCTTTGCCTTTAAACAAGAATATATGGCAATTGATCAGAAAGAATATGCTTTCTGTGTGACTTTGAAACTACGCCATTCCTGCTGCAGTTGTGTTGCTGCGATGGATGACTTTCACAACAGGAAATCAGGCCAATTTAAAGTCCAGGCACCAAGCAATTTGAGAACCACCAGCTTTATGCAGTAATATAATTATTCCCTCCGAGGCTCTTAATTGTATTCATCACACCATGATTTCTGCACAAATTAAGCATGCATTTACTGCTATATATAACTTGCTTTGCAGTTAACATTCTGGAAACAAATTTCAAGGAGATAGAATTTTGGACTTATTCATCCCATGAAATCACAAGTTCCAAATGTTAGGTATACTTTAAGGTCACGTTTTCTTCTTTCTAGTCTCTAAATAAATGAGATACCAAACTGGGCAGAGAGATGAAATATCTGAAACTGAATTTATGCAAATACATATGTTTTTCATTACCCTGAAAATTTGCAGAGAACCAAATTCTAAATATTTCCTGCATCCATACTGTTTTTCTGAAAGGAATTCTGAGCGAAATCTGAAAGTTACATATAAAATCATTCTGAATCAAAAACTGTTTGAATGTATGCTCACCATCAAATATCAATTACCCATGAAATAGACTGCACATATTTAGGACTAAAATAAAATAATAAAAATGACCCCAATAAATATACACAAATAAAATCATATCTTAAAAGTAAGTAGTATATTTTACCTGACATACATAGAAAAGAAATTTATATTTATGAGTTTCTAAAAGATTTTAAACCAGAAAAATGAAGTTTCCTTTTATTATTTTCTTTAAAATATTTTAAATGATGCAGTATGCATTCCTATAGCATTTGCTGCTGGTAGCTTTTATTACACTACTTCCCCTTATGCTGAATTTTTATCTATATTGGAAACATCGCTTTCTAGTATTTGATATAATATACTTATTTTCTCTGTTTTTACCAGATTGTAAGCTCCATGAAGGCAATCACTTTTCTATCTATCCATCCGTTCATCCGTCTATCATCTATCTTATATATATGTAATCTATCTTTACTGCTGCATATTCAGTGTGCCTAATAATTGTGTACAACACAGGGGGCATTCAATAAATATACGCTGAAGGAAATGCTAACTAATCTCCTCCTGTATTAGCCCTGTCACATTCATAGACTGTAAACTCCTTGAAGGCTGGCGTTAAAGAGAGGCAGCATAGTGATCTGCATTCTCTCAGTCATACACTGTTGAGCAGATACCATGAGCTGGGCAACAAACTAAAATGTCTAGAGTTTTTGCATTCACAAATTGTACTTGCACTTTCAAGTGGCTTTGCCCTGTTTTAGTTGAATAGCATAAAGTATTTAAAGTCTCTAATAGTTCATTTGTAAAAGAAGGCTAATGAGGATTGTTTAGAAATCGTTAGGACATAGTACAACACTGAATGTAAAATGCTGTAAACATAAGCCCAGCAGAAAGCAAGCACTTATTAGATGGTAGCTGCTACGTCAGGAGGATTTTTGTCTTCTATATTTGTTTACTTAGTATCTTATACATAGTAGGTGGAGGATAGATATTTTTGGAAGGTTGATTGACTTCTTTCTAGTTCCCCAAGTCAATCATCCTTAGGTCACGAGGATCTGGAAAAGAAAGAAGTCCTCATTTTAAATACAGCTCTGAGACAGGTATGAAAAATGGTGTCTGTCAGAGATGGGACCTGATTCATACAGCCGTGAGAGGACCTGAAGAGAACTAGTGGCCAAATGTGATGGGTTTAGGTTTCTCTTAAGGGCAACCAACATATCTGTGAAAAGTGTTAAGCGATTTCACAAATAGACAATATCTCTGGATGTTATTCAGCAGGTCAAAAGATAAGATTATAGAAAACTTGCTGACCAGAAAAACAATTTTAAGCTTTCTCACTAATGCATATTTGAAACAGTGAAAAATTGTATGAGGGTCATTGCAACAGAACGGAAAAAGTGAGAGAAAGACCTATAAGGATTAGATGATTGGGTAATAGAGCTTACTTGTGGGGTGCAGATGAAGTAGAAAAAGTAATCAAAGATAAAATACAGACTTCTAAGTGAATATTTATGTCATTTACTGGGGTAAGGGTTATAGAACAAGAGATAAATACCTTTTGCACACATTTTCAACACATATTTTAGGCAGAAAAATTATGCTGTGTTGTTATTTGACAACATATTAATTTCCTCTTTCTACTTTCTCACCTAAATTTAATATGTTTTCTTTTGCTCATAAATTTAGTCTGCTCAGTGATCCACAGATAATTTAAGGTTAAAAATTATTATTTTCTCTGTTGTTATTCTTACAAAAATCAATCTGCAATTTAACTAATTAATATTTCTATTAATTTATAGAAAATACTTATGCAAGGGTGGAAGGATCAGGAAGTTTAAGATTGTAATTTAACATCAAAATAACAAGTGATGAAAACTACACCTTTTCATCTGCAACATGCCATTTTTACATTAATGTTTGAAAGTTGAAAATTAGAATAATTGATTTTCTGTATATGCACTTAATTGCAATATTTGTGACCATATTATTGAACTAAATATTAAATTGGCATTTTGCAAAACCTTTCATTTGCAGATTGTACGCTTTTAAATTCTGTGTTCTCATCTATCAGCTTCAAGTCCTCCAGTCTATATCCTTCTTAAATGGTGTTAACACAACTTCATTACATAGCAATATATACTATACAAATGTTAATTATGTATTTGACCTTGTTAATAACATGGCAATGTTACAATTTTGATTTACTTTTAAAAATTATAGATAAAAAATTTATGTAAAAGGATATAGAAAATAATCAGTAATGCAATTAGTTGCAAACCTATTTAAACATGTAGGCATAAAATGTCCCCAACATGTTATTAATTTACTCAATCTGTTTCTAGGAGAAAGCAATAATATTCATGATACACAGTTAATTTTTAAAAAATTTTATGTACTATAATTCTTATGGGCTAATTAAAGAAAAAGTAATATAATAACATGACATTGTTTAAAAGTACATCAAAAATAATTTTACTTGTTTTACTAAGTAATATTGTATTTCATATGTATTTCCTTTTTTTGGAAAATCATAACAAGCACAATACTTTGAAGACCATTATTATCATGTTTGTGTCTTTTAATAATAAAATACAGCAGTCAATAAATTTTGCATACTTCTAAATTCATGCTATCTACATGTTTTGTCATATAATAAGTAACATAATGATAAAGTGGGCAAGAATCAGAAAGATAGAGGGAGAGAAAGAGGTAAAGGCAGACAGAGACGAAGAGACTAAGAACTGATAGGTAATATTTATACAAGTGAAAAAAGAAATCTACTGGAATAGATTCATTGGTGTTTTATGTGCCATCTTCTTCTAATAAGATCACATTTCCAGAAAATCAAGTCTGCATAAATATGGTAAAATCAAGAGCTACTGAAGTCACTAAGCTCCAGTTTTCTTAAATGACAAACAAAAGTGAAAAGCAAAGAAACAAACAAAAAGATTCTAAGGGAATTAGTTGTCTGCAACAAGAGAAATAGAATTAACAGAGAACAAAACATCATTCTACTAAAGTACCAAGAGAGAACAAATTACTGGCAGAGCCTAAATGGCATAAAAGGAGCATTTATTGTCATGAATATTCATGTCACTTGTGTTTCACTTGCAAGAAAACTTTAGCAAGAGCTTCTCGAGTCTTCCTGGCATCATAACCAACAGTCCAAGGTGGGTCCTCAGAAGAAAACTAAAGAAATACAAAATTTGGCACTGAGGAAAGATAAAGTTTGGGGAAGAAAAGGGGATACACGTTCTCCAAGTGGCAGATATCAGTGTGTAGTATCCCCTGATAATGGAACTTGTGATGAGAAAATTCACTGTGCCTTGTATATTCTAGGTTTACTGAAGCCCTTGATGGGAATGACAACCAGAGCCCCAAGTGAGTTTATATGAGCTGTATTACTTTTACACTCCGTGCCAAAAGTTAGTCTAGAAATATATTTGTAATAAATTCTAAAACAGTTAATTCACAGCACCTCATTCTTGAAGGTCACTTGCTTTGAATACTTCTATACATTTTGGTAGGGAGGTAGTGGAAGTTTAAATGATACAAACTCAGATAAAATGCTGAAGAATAACTCTATAAATACTATGTGAGCCTAGATTTTCTTTATATTATGACAATTTATTAATTATGTCATTGATTTCCTAATTTTTCTTTTCTTATGCAGAAAAAGAAATATGTAGTTTCTTTTATTATACAATTTTTATATTTTTGTGATCTGTGGGGATGCTTTTGTACTTTAAAAATACTAGCTACTTTCACTGTAATTTGTATTTGCCTGTAAAGTTAGTGAGTTATCTTTTATTGTTTTTGAAAAACATAAAAGTTCAACTTTGTGGGTTTTAGTTTTCAAAAATACGCTGTCATGTGCATAAACCATTATTTTTTTCAAGTGTTCATTATACACCTTTAGAAATAATGTCAGTTTATCTTAGGACTTATCCAATCTATATAGATGAGTTTTAATTAATTAGAGAAGAAAGGCATGAATGACAAACTTAAAGATTATTCACTCAAAAAGAGAATGTTTCCATATTAGGAGCCAAAACCGTATTAGGAGCTGAGAATAGAAGCATAAATAGAACGCCAAATCTGCCTTTGGGAATCTCAAATCAGCTTAATAGCTAAACACAACACACTATATTTCTGGCTTTACTAAATTGGATGTAACACATTTTACAAAATTAGTGAAAACTCTTATTCATGGGAGGGAGTTTCTCTGTGCATACAGCATGGAAGGGCTAAGCTTTTTATTTAAGAAAAGAAAACTTGTTTTAAAAAGTCACTTTCTAAAGATGCATTGCAAACACGCTTTGGTTTGGGATACAATAATTACATAAGAAGCATAACATTGCAGATGTGGGGGGTTGAAGTATCACACTGCCATTTGTGACAAAAAATACATATAGCACAGCATTATATGTGATTTTTACTTTGAATTTTCAAGTTTGTACTTTAGATGATTATAATACTAATGATAATGTTTTTAAAAAATAAAGGTATGCAAAGAATCTTCTACTTTTATTCTTTAAACATACATGCTTGTAAATAATCCTCTATTTTTTACAGGAGACTTAATTCTCTGTGTTGGCAAGGATAACGAGAAGCTGAAAGTTACACAGTGATACGAAGGGACAATGAATCTGAAAGCATTATCTTTTTTAAAAATTATTTTTTAGAAAGAGAGTCTAACTCTGTTTCCCAGGCTAAAGTATCATGATCACATTTCACTGCAGCCTCAAACTCCTAGGCTCAAGGGATCCTCCTTCCACATCCTTTGGAGTGGCTGGGACTACAGGTGCATGTCACTATGCCTGACTAATTTTAAAAAATAATTTTAGAAATGAGGTTTTGCTATGATGCTCTGTCTGGTCTTGAATTCCTGGCCTCAGACAATCTTCCTGCCTTAGCCTCTGGAGTAGCTGGGATTACAGGTGCAAGCTATGACCCTGGCTTGGGAAGCATTATCTTAAAAACATTGTGCCCTACTAAGAATGGACCAAGAGCCTTATGTTGGGCCCACACTCCAAAGCCTTCTCCTTATTTTATACTCAAATTATTAGTGAGGATATGAACTAGAGAATATTCTACAGATCAAGTAGGGGTGTGCTGAATTTTCTCTGATAAAATAACTGGTTTTTCCCTCATCATTGCTGATACAAAGAGGTTACAAACAAGTTTAGGTTTGAAATTGGAAAGAGGAAGAAAGAAATTAACAATAAAGAGAAAGCAAAGGAATGGATAAGAATGATAAAAACAAACAAACAAAAACCAGAAGACTGAGTACAAATGCTGATAGTGGTTTGATTTTGGTTGAGCTTCAAAGGGGTGATGATTTAGCATGGTGAACCTGGAAACGTGGATTTAAAAAAGGAAACAGGTTTATGCTATACATGGGGGCATATGTGGGCATCACTGGTTTCCTGCAACCTAAAGTTACAATAAAACAAAATAAAAAACAAAAAGTACATCTATATCTACATCTCCATTTATATCTGTATCTACACACACACATACATTTTGCATACATATTTCCCGTATATATTTACTATACTTATTCTCCATCATGAAGGTATTTCTAATGGTATTTTTTAAAATTGTTTTTTGTATTCAAAGGGGTACAAAATAAAGGCAAGAACAAGCAATCTGAGTCAAAACCTCTGGGTTCTAGAGCTGTCTGTCTTGTAATTAGATTCATGTTCTTAATAAGAGCACTTAACCTCTTTAAGCCTTTTTCCTCAATAGTCTATGGGGGATTAAACAATAGTCTTAACCATACAAGCTTTCCTTTAAATTTCTCTGTAACTGGGAATCCTGATGCTTCCAGAGTTGTATACACAAATAGTCTGTAAGCTCTAAAGGACTTTACAACTGTTGAGAATGGTAATGATAATATGCTTTAGAAAATGTTGATTTACATTAGCTTAAATGTGCCCTGCACAAATAAGTTAATTTCATGACTAACAATCATTTTTGGTTTTGTGTGTGTGTAATGAATAAAGAACATGAGGCATTATACAATTTTTTTCCTTCTCAACAGATTTCTGCACATAGAAAAAATATATGTAGAGGGAAAAAATTAACCTTTCATGTACTCCTGTGCTTTGTATGCTGAAATAATTTCTTTTAAAGAGAATTTATAAAATAGTACACCATTAAAAATGAAAAAAGAAATTTGTTGAGTTATTCTTTATCACATAATTGCTCATGGAAACTTGGTTTAGGTCACAGCCATACAAAATATCGGACTCTATTCAATGCTCTCAGGAAAAAATGTAAAAGTCAAGTTTGCTCTTGTCACTAAGTGATAGAAATCATCCTGTTTGATCCCAGTCTTTTGTTACACTTAAAAGAGAAAAAGAACTCCTATAGAGAAATTCCTGAAATAAATCAAGTTTCTCAAAAAGCTCAAAATTAAAAAGAACTTAACAGAAAAAACATTTTCAAAATGTCATTGACATAAGAGGGATCTCTGGGAAGATGAAGGCATAGGAAGCACCAGGAATCTTGCTCCTTATCTAAACAAACAATGGCAATGTTAAAATCTGTCTAATATAACTATTTTGGAGTTCTAGGGTCTATTGAAGTCTTGCCACATCCAAGGGAAGACTTGGATGGTAATTTATAATTAATTTTGGTTAATTACAAAGTTTAGCACAGTATCATCTATCCATCCCCCACCCCTAGTCCCATAGCAGACAGCTGTGCACGTTTCTGAAGCAGCCTGTGCACAACTTCCGGAGCCAGGGTGGGCAAAAAGGATCCTGCTCTTTACTCTCTGGGAGCTGTGCTCTGGTCACTAATTTCAGCTGTTGGTCACAGAGATGCAAAAAAATATGTGGACAGGCATTGTCTTGAATTTATACCCACTATTGAAAGCCTCTTCACTTCCAACTGAAGTGAATTCCAGGAGATTTAAAAGTCCTGCATTCTTTCTTCTCTTCATTTGTATCTTTTCCCCTTTTGGGAAGATAAAAATAAAGACTAAGACATTCAAAAGCAATTGCATATATGAGGAAAATTAGAAAATGACTGTGTATGCCCAGGAAAAGTTTTTGATTCAGAAAAGACCTGAGAAGACATCAAGTTTGCACCTTAGGCTGATCCTTGGTACAGAGACAGCCCACAATGATCAAAACCTACAAAAACAATATACAAAAACAAAAAAGAAAAAATAAATAAATAAATCCTGGAGAAATGAGGGAAATCTGACTTCCAGGGTTACCACATTGGATCTAATAAAGATTCAAGTAATTTAACCTTCAATAAAGATTCAAATAATTCAATAGTCATTAAAGATTTAGTAATAATTAATAATGTAGTAAAAATTCAAATGTTTATTGAGATGAGGCAAAACAAGATTGCAGAATAGAATCCTCCAGTGGTTCTCTCCCCTCAGGAACACCAAATTAAGCAACTAGAAACTCATATACACAATTGTTTAAACTTGTCTTTAAGAAATAAGTATTAAGCCTGGCACAGTGGCTCATGCTCGTAATTCCAGCATTTTAGGAGGCCAAGGCAGGCAGATCACTTGAGGTCAGGGGTTCGAGACCAGCTGGGACAACATGGTGAAACCCTGTCTCTGTGAAAAATACAAAAATTATCTGGGCATGATGACGCACTCCTGTAATCCCAGCCACTCAGGAGCCTGAGACAAGAGATCACTCGAACCTGGGAGGCAGAGGTTGCAGTGAGTCAAGCTCACGCCACTGCACTCCAGCCTGGGCAACAGAGTGAGATTCTGTCTCAAAAAAAAAAAAAAAAAATCAAAAGTTTGAAAGACGGAGAGAAATTTGAAAGCAGCAAGAGAGCAATGACGAGCCACATATAAGGGATTCTCAATAAGATTTTAAACAGTTTTTCATCAGAACGCTAGAAATAATAAAACAGTGGGCCAATATATTTAAAAGCTAAACAAAGAAAACTGTCAACCAAAGTTCCTATGTCTGGCAAAGTGTCCTTCAAAAGTAAGGAAGAAATTTCAGATAAACAAAATCTGAGTGAGTCATTATCACTAGGTATCCGCTCTGTAAAAAATGCTCAAGGGAGTCCTTCAAGGTGAAAGGGAAAGACACTAGACAGTAAATTGAAGCCATATGAAGAAATAAAAATCTCAATAAATGTAAATACATAAGTAGTTATAAAATCGAGTATTATTGTAACACTGGTTTGTAATTCTACTTTTTGTTGTCTAAATGATTTAAAATACTTGTGCATTAAAGGAAAACAATCAATTATTAATCTAAATGTAGTATTATTGTAACTTTGGTTTGTAGTTCCACATTTTGTTTTCTACATGGAACTAAAAAAAGTCCTGAATAGCCAAGACAATCCTAAGCTAAAAGAAAAAAGCTGGAGGTATCATGCTACAGGACTTCAAGCTGTACTACAATGCTACAGTAATCAAACCAGCATGGTACTGGTATAATAATAGACACATGGACCAAGGGAACAGAATAGGGAACTCAGAAATGAGACTGCACACCTACAACTGTCCAATATTTCACAAACCTGAAAACAACAAGCAATCAGGAGAGGATTTCCTACTTAATAAATGGTACTTAGAGAACTGGCAAGCTATATACAGAAAATTGAAACTGGACCCCTTCCTTTCACCATATACAAAAATCAACTCAAGATGGATTAAAGACTTAAATACAGATCACCTGAGGTCGAGAGTTCAAGACCAGCCTGACCAACATGGAGAAACTCCATCTCTACTAAAAAAAATACAAAATTAGCCAGGCGTGGTGGCAGGCGCCTGTAATCCCAGCTACTGGGGAGGCGGAGGCAGGAGAATCGCTTAACCTGGGAGGTGGAGGTTGCGGTGAGCCAAGATCATGCCACTGCACTCCAGCCTGGGCAACAAGAGCAAAACTCCGTCAAAAAAAAAAAAAAAAAGACCCTAAAACTATAAAAACCTAAAAACCCTAGAAGAAAACCTAGGCAATACCACTCAGAACATAAGCACAGGCAAAGATTTCATGATGAAGATGTCAAAAGCAATTGCAACAAAAGTCAAAATTGACAAATGGGATCTAATTAAACTAAAGGGCTTCTGCACAGCAAAAGAAACTATCATCAGAGTAAACAGACAACCAATAGAATGGGAGAAAACTTTTATAACCTATCAATCTGACAAAGGTCTAATATCCAGCATCTACAATGAACTTAAACAAATTTACAAGGAAAAAACAAATAACCCCATTGAAAGTGGGCAAAAGACATGAAGAGACATTCCTCAAAACAAGACATACATGTGGCCAACAAACAAATGAAAAAAAAAAAGCTCAACATCACAGATCATTAGAGAAATGCAAATCAAAACCACAATGAGAAAGCATCTCACACCAGCAGAATAACTATTATTAAAAAGTCAGAAAACAACTGATGCCAGTGAGGTAGTGGAAAAAAAGGAATGCTTTTACACAGTTGATGAGAGTGTAAATTAGTTCAACCATTGTGGAAGACAGTGTGTCAATTCCTCAAAGACCTAAAAACAGAAATACCATTCAACCCAGCAATCTCATTACTAGATATATACCCAAAAGAATATAAATTGTCCTACTATAAAAACACATGCACACACATGTTCAGAGCAACACTAGTCACAATAGCAAAGACATGGAATCAACCTATAAGCCCATCCCTGATAGACTGGATAAAGAAAATGTGATACATACACACCATGGAATACTATGCAGCCATAAAAAGGAACACAATCATGTCCTTTGCAGGGACATGGACGAAGCTGGAAGCCATTATCCTCAGCAAACTAACTCAGGAACAAAAAACTAAATACCAAATGTTCTCACTTTTAAGTGAGAGCTGAATGATGAGAAAACATGGGCCACTTGGGGGTGGGGAACAACACACACTGGGGCCTGTTGGAGGGTGAGGGGTGGAAGCAAGGAGAGCATCAGGAAGAACAGCTAATGGATGCTGGGCTTAATACATGGGTGATGGGATGATCTTTGCAGCAAAACACCATGGCACACATTTACCTGTGTCACAAACCTGCACATTCTGCACAGGTACCACTGAACTTAAAATAAAAGTTGGAAATCAAAAAAAAGAAAAAGAAAATAGGCATCTTAAAATGCAGTCATAAAGTGGCAAAAGATTTTAGACAACCATTAGCTGTCCTCATGGAAGAACAGATTAAAATGTCTAAAAGAAATAGAAATGTTAAATGCTCTAATTTTGCATCAAGTACGTAATTTATTTTTTGTTTTGTTTTATATCCAACCAGTTGAAAGCTACAAAATAATACAGCACAGATTTCTTTTCATTGGTCCTATAATACTTTCCCTGGAACAATTATGCATGCAATTCAACGACTGTCACAGTCAAACTGATGCCTTCCCTTGGGACCACAATGAACAATTGCTCTTCTCCATGGGGTGGCTCTAAAAACTGAGTCTAAAAGCCGAGCCTGTTTGATGAATAGCAGGAGCCCTCTGGACTGTGCCACTCTTTGTGGATGGGAGAGAGAGGCTACACCACTGGGCCAAAATACTTCCTACCAAATGGTCAACTGCAAATTACATGACTGCTGCAGAGCTCTGTAATAAGCAAGGAAGAGAAAGCATGACAACTTTTAAAAATTAGGAAAGACATGTTTGTTTATTTCTAAATCCCTAAGAGATTTAGAAAGCTGGACTCCAGGCAATCCAGACCCAGGACAGATTCTTTCTGCTTGGGGCAAGGAGAAGGAAGAGTACAGAAGCCTTTGTCTTGTACTTTGTGTACCAGCTTACCCACAGGAAAACAAAACACCAGGCAGATTCCGGAAGCCCCCAGTTTCAGGCCTATTCTCTTGGATGATGCTTTTATACCCAACTTGGGCCATGAAAGAATCCACTTCTGTGATGTGATGGTCAATCCATGTAGGATTCACTACAGACTGACTTAAGTGACCTTGGGCCTTGAATAAATGTCAGAGGCAGCCAGGCAGTAGTGGCCACAGGTCTTAGGCAAGCCCCACTGTTATGCTGGTCTGGAAGGTCATAGGCATGAGGTGTGACGCAGTGCAGTGCTAGCTGTGGTGGCCATAGGATTAGTCATGTCACCCCTACCCCATCTTCAGGCATCAAAACACAGAAACTGTTTCTGGAAGGAGGAAAAGAGCAAAGAGAGTAAGAGACCTTCACTGGTAACCCAGGGAATTTTTTATTGCTCCCAAGTTCACCAAGGCTGCATATCCAGGAGCTTGCAAGAGTCATAGTTTTCCTGGTCTTAGGATATCCCCTAGTGCTGAAACAGCTGCAGTGACCACAGGCCTAGGTCACAACACTCAATCCCTGTTAAATTCTTAGAAAGCACTCTCAAGAAGGATGAGTATATCTACCCAAAGGAAAAGAAGTCATTATATGAAAAAGACACTTGAACATGCATGTTTATAGCAGCACACTTCGCACTACAAAAATATGGAATCAGCCTAAATGCTTATCAACCAACAAATAGGTAAGAAAATTATATATATATATATATATATATATATATATATATAAAATGGAATATGACTCAGCCATAGAAAGGAATGAAGTAATGGCATTCACAGCAACCTGGATGGAGTTAAAGACCTTTATTCTAAGTGAAGTAACTCAAGAATGGAAAACCAAACATGGTATGTTCTCACTTATAAGTGGGAGCTAAGCTATGAGGATGCAAAGGCATAAGAATGATATAATGGACTTTGGGGACTCAGGGGGAATGGTGGGAGGGGGGTGAGGGATAAAAGACTACACATTAGGTACAGTGTATTCTGCTCAGGTGACAGGTGCACCAAAATCTCAATAATTATTCCATGGAACCAAATACCACCTGTTCCCCAAAACTAACTGAAATGTTTAAAAGGAATACAAAAAAAGAAAAAGAAAAGAAAGAAGGAAGGAAGGAAGGGAGGAAGGAAGGAAAAAGAGAGAAAGAAAGAGAGAGAAAGAGAGAGAGAGAAAGAGAAAGAAAAAAATAGAAAGAAAGAAAAAGAAGAAAGAAAGAAGAAAGAGAAAGAAAAGAAAGAAAAAGAAAGAAAGAAAGAAAGAAAGAAAAGAAAGAAAGAATTTTTTTTTTTTTTTTTTTTTGAGATAGAGTTTCACTCTTCAGTGCAACGGCATGATCTCAGCTCACTGCAACCTCGGCCTCCTGGTTCAAGCAATTCTCCTGCCTCAGCTTCCTGAGTAGCTGGGATTACAGGTGCCTGCTACCACACCCAGCTAATTTTGTATTTTTAGTAGAGATGGGGTTTCACCATGTTGGTCAGGCTGGTCTCGAACTCCTGACCTCAGGTGATCCCCCCACCATTACCTCCCAAAGTGCTGGGATTACAGGCGTGAGCCACCACTCCTGGGCAGATTTCTTATTTTAAATACACATCACACAAAATTTGCCATCTTAACCATGTGTAAGTTTACAGTTTGGTAGTGTTAAATACATTCCCTTTTTTTAAGCTTTTATTTTAGTTTTGGAGGTACACGTGAAGGTTTGTTACAAAGGTAAACTTGTGTCACAGTGGTTTTTGCACAGATTATTTCATTACCCAGGTCATAACCCAGTATCCAATTTTTATCTTTTCTGCTTCTCTCTCTCCTCCCACACTCCACCCTCAAGTAGTAGCCAGTGTTTGTTGTTTCCTATTTTGTGTTCATAAGTTATCATTTTGCTCCCACTTATACGTGAAAACACACAGTATTTGGTTTTCTGCTCCTGTGTTAGTTTGCTAAAGATATGGCCTCCAGTGCCATCTATGTTCCTGCAAAAGACGTGATCTAATTCTTTCTTATGGCGCATAGTATTTCCTGGTGTATATATACCACATTTTCTTTATCCAACCTGTCATGGACAGTCATTTAGATTGATTCCATGTGTTTGCTATTGTGAATAGTGCTTCAGTGAACATTCAGGTACATGCGTCTTTATGGTAGAATGATTTATATTCCTCAGGTGATATACCAGTAATAAGATTGCTGGATCAAATGATAGTTCTCATTTTAGCTCTTTGAGGAATCTCCATACTGCTTACCACAATGGTTGACTTAATATACACTCCCACCAACAGTTTATAAGTGTTCCCTTTTCTCCACAACCTTGCTAGCACTTTTTACTTTTCCTTTTTTTATTTTTTTTATTTTTTGAGACAGAGCCTCTGTCTGTCACCCAGGCTGGAGTGCAGTGGCACAATCTTGGCTTGCTGCAACCTTGTCTCCCAGGTTTAAACAATTCTCCTGCCTCAGCCTCCCAAGTAGCTGGGGTTATAGGCACCCACCAACACGTCTGGCTAATTTTTTGTATTTTTAGTAGAGATGGGGTTTCACCACGTTGTCTAGGCTGGTTTTTGAACTTCTGACCTCAAGGGATCCTCCTGCCTCGTAGTAGCCATTCTAACTGGTCTGAAATGGTATCTCTTTGTGCTTTTGATTTGCATTTCTTTAATGATCAATGATACTGAGATTTTTCAAATGCTTCTTAGCCACATGTATGTCTTCTTCTGAGAAGTGTTTGTTCATGTCATTTGCCCACTTTTTAATAAGGTTGTTTGTTTTAATCTTATACATTTCTTTAAATTCCTTATAGATGCTGGGTATTAGACCTTTGTCAGATGCATAGCTTGCAAATATTTTCTCCTATTCTGTAGGTGGTTTGTTTACAATTTCTTTTGCTGTGAAGAAACTCTTAAGTTTAATTAGATCTCACTTGTAAATTTTTGCTTTTATTGCAATTGCTTTTGGCATCTTTGTCATGAAATCTTTGCCTGTCCCTATGTCCAAGATGGTATTATCTTGGTTGTCATCCAGGATTTTTATTGTTTTGGGTTTTACATTTAAGTATTTAATCCATCATGAGTTGATTTTTGTATATTTGTATATTGTGTGAGGAAGGGGTCCAGCTTCAATCTGCATATGGCCCAGCATCAATTATTAGTATTTTCTCTATTGCTTGTTTTTGTCAGCTTTGTTGAAGAAGATCAGATGGTCATAGAAGTGTGACCTTATTTCTGGGCTCTGTATTCTGTTCCATTGGTTTATGTGCCTGTTTTTATACAAGTACCATGCTTTTTTTTTTTTTTTTTTTGCTTACTGTAGCCCTGTAGTATAGATGGAAGTTGGGTAATATGTTGCTTCCAGCTTTGTTCTTTTTGCTTAGTATTACCTTGGCTATTCTGATTCTTTTTTGGTTCCATATGAATTTTAAAATAGTTTTTTTTTTTCTGGTTCTGTGAAGAATGTCATTAGTAAATTGATAGGAATACCATTGAGCTAGAAAATTGCTTTGGGCAGTATGGCCATTTGAATGAAATTGATTTTTCCTGTTTGATATGGTTTGGCTCTGTGTCCCTACCCAAATGTCATTTCAAACTGTAATCCCCACATGTTGAGGGTGAACCAGGTCCCACCTGGTTTGATTGGAATAACATTGAGTGAACAAGATGCCTGCTTCACCTTTGCCTTGCTCCATGATTATAAGTTTCCTGAGACTGCCCAATCCTGCAGAACTGTGAGTCAGTTAAACCTCCTCTCTTTATTAATTACCTAGTCTCAAGTGGTATCTTGATAACAGTGTGAGAATAGACTAATACAGAGACTTGATACTGAGAGTTGGGTACTGCTACAAAGATAAATTGAAAATGTGGAAGCAACTTTGGAACTGGGTAACAGGCAGAATTTGGAACAATTTGAAGGGCTCAGGAGAAGACAGAAAGATGTGGAAAAGTTTGGAACTTCCGAGAGCCTTGTTGAATGGTTTTGACCAAAATGCTGATAGTGATATGACCAGTGCAGCTCAGGCTGAGGTGGTCTCAGAGACTGGTGGTATTTTCCCCTGTCCTAGAGATCTGTGGAATTTTGAACTTAAGAGAGATTATTTAGGGTATCTGGCGGAAGAAATTTCTAAGCAGCAAAGCATTCAAGATGTGATCTGGCTGATCCTGAAAATATTCAGTTATATGCAGAACTGTGAATCAATTAAACTCATTTTATTTATAAATTACCCAGTCCCAAGTTCTTTATAGCAGTGTGAAAAGGGACTAATATACCACTCATGAACATGGAACATTTTTTCCATTTGTGTCTTCTCTGGTTTCTTTGAGCAGTGTTTTGTATTTCTCATTGTAGAGAACTTTCATCTCCCTAGTTAGCTGTATTTATGGGTATTTTATTCTTTTTGTGGTAATTGTGAACAGGATTGCTTTTCTGATTTGGCTCTCACTTTTGCTGTTGCTGGTGTATAGGAAAGCTGCCTTCCTCCTGATCTGGCCATGTGAAGACATGTCTTGCTTCCCCTTTGCCTTATACCATGATTGTAAAATTTATGAGGCCTCCCCAGTCTTGCTAAACTGGGAGTCATTTAAATCTCTTTCCTATATGAATTACCCAGTCTCAGGTATGTCTTTATTAGCAGCATGAGAACAAACTAATACAGTAAATTTGTACCAGGTAGTGGATTGCTTTTGTAAAGATATTTGAAAATGTGGAAGCAACTTTGGATTTAGGTAACAAGTAGAAGTTGGAACAGTTTGGAGGGCTCAGAAAAAGACAGGAAAATGTGAGAAAGTTTGTAACTTCCTACTGTCTTGGAGGGCTCAGACAACAGGAAGATATGGGAAAGTCTGTAACTTCCTAGAGACTTGTGGAATGGCTTTGACCAAAATGCTGAAAGTAATATGGACTATAAAGTCTAGGCTGAGATGGTTTCAGATAGAGATGAGGAACTCGTTGGGAATTGGAGTAAAGGTCACTTTTGCTATGTAAAGAGATTGACAGCATTTTGCCCTTGCCCTACAGATCTGTGGGACTTTGACTGTGAGAGAGATGATTTAGGGTATCCAGCAGAAGAAATTTCTAATCAGCAAAGTGTTCAAGAGGAGGCAGAGAATAAAAGCTTAACAAATTTGCAGCCTGACAATGCAGTAGGGAGAAATTTCAACCTACTGTAGAAATTTGCATAAGTAACGAGAAGCCAAATGCTAATCTGCAAGACAATGGAAGAAATGTCTCCAAGCCATGTCAGAGACCTTCATGGGAGCCTGACTAATTACAGGCCTGGAGACATAGGATGAAAAAATGGTTTTCTGGGCTGGGCCCAGGGCCCCAGTGCTGTGTGCAGCCTAGGGGCTTGGTACACTGCATCCTAGCCACTCCAGCTGTGGCTAAAATGGGCTAAGGTACAGCTCAGGCCATGGCTTCAGAGGCTGAAAGCCCCAAGTCTTGACAGCATGCACATGGTACTGAGCCTGCAGGTGCACAGAAGTCAAGAATTGAGGTTTGGAAACCTCCTCCTAGATTTCAGAGAATGTATGGAAATGCTTCCATGTCCAGGCAGAAGTTTGCTGCAGGGGTGAGGCCCTCATGGATAACCAATGTGGGGTCAGAGGCTCCACACAGGGTCCCCCACTGGGGCACTGATAAGTGGAGATGTGAGAAGACGGCCACCATCCTCCTGACCCCAGACTGGTAGGTCCAATGACAGCTTGCATCATGCACCTGGAAAATCTGGTCTCTTTCATGAGACCAGCTCATGAAAGCAGCTAGAATGGGAGCTATACCCTGTAAAGCTATAGGGGAGGAGCTGCCTAAGCCCATAAGAGTCCACCTCTTGCATCAGTGTGACCTGGATGTGAAACATGGAGTCAAAGGAGATCATTTTAGAATTTTAAAGTTTAATGACTGACTTACTGGATTTTGAACTTGTGTGGGGCCTGCAGTGTCTTCATTCTGGCCAGTTTCTCCCAGTTGAAATCAGTGTATTTACCCAATTTCTGTACCTCCATTGTATCTAGGAAGTACCTAACTTGCTTTTGATTTTATGGGCTCATAGGTGGGAAGGGACTTGCCTTGTCTCAGGTGAGACTTTGGAATTGGACTTTTGAGTTAATGCTGGAATGAGTTAAGACTTTGGGGGACTTTTGGGGAGGCATGATTGTATTTAGAAATGTGAGAACATGAGATTTGGGAGGGGCCAGAGGCAGAATGATATGGTTTGGCTGTGTCTCCACCCAAATCTTATCTTGAATTGTAGATCCCATAATCTCCACATGTCGTGGGAGGAACCTGGTGGGAAGTAATTGAATCATGGGGGCAATTCCTTTATACTATTCTCGTGATAGTGAGTTCTCATGAGACCTGATGGTTTTATAAGGAGCTTCCCCCTTCGCTCAGCTCTCATTCTTCCCTCTCCTGCCACCATGTGAAGAAGGACATGTTTGTTTCCCTTCGACCATGATGGTAAGTTTTCTGAGGCCTCCCCAGTCATGCTGAAGTGTGAGTCAATTAAACCTCTTTATAAATTACCCAGTCTCAGCTATTTCTTTATTAGCAGTGTGAGAACAGACTAATACACCTTGGGAATCATTAAGATAATTGCTATAGAATATACACAAAAGAAAGTGAGAAAGAAATTTAAGTGTTATAAACAAAAACTCAAGATAAAATTAGACAGCAATGCAGAATGTAAAGATCAAAATGATTATAAGGAATATAGGAAACACCTAGCAAAATGGCAAAGATAAGGCCATATTTATCAGTAATTACTTTAAATGTATTACACTCTTCAATCAAAAGACAGAGATTAGAAGAATAGCTTCAAAAAAAAAAAACTTAGTTGGTTGCGGTGGCACACACCTGTAATCCCAGCTACTTGGGAGGCTGAGGATGGAGAATCGTTTGAACCCAGGAAGTGGAGATTGCAGTGAGCTGAGATCATGACACTGCACTCCAGCCTGGGTGACAGAGCGAGAATCCATCTCAAAAAAAAAAAAGAGAAAAGAAAAAAGAAAGAAAAAAAAATATGACACCAAAAAGCACAAGCAACAAAGAAAAAATAAGTAACTTTGACTAACTTTGACTACATTAAAATTAAAGAAAAACTTTAAAACAAACAAACAAAAAAACACAGAAGCAAACTATATCCTGCCTACAGGAGACTTATTTTAAATCCAAACACACAAGTAGATTGAAAATGAAAGGATGGAAAGATGTTACATGAAAATCGTACACAAAAGAGAGTAGAAGTGGCCATGCTATCAAACAATATGAATTTTATATTGGAAATTTTTTTTTTTTTGGAGATGGAGTCTCACCCTGTCACCCAGAATGGAGTGCAATGGCGCAATCTCAGCTCACTGCAACCTCCACCTCACAGGTTCAAATGATTCTCCTTCCTCAGTCTTTCAAGTAGCTGGGATTACAGGCACCAGCCACCATGCCCAGCTAATTTTTGTATTTTTAGTAGAGATGAGGTTTTACCATGCTGGCCAGGCTGGTCTCGGGCTCCTGAACTTGTGATCTACCCGCCTCGGCCTCACAAAGTGCTGAGATTACATGCGTGAGCCATGGCAAAAAGTTCATGAGTACCAATGAAGAACATTACCTATCAATAAAACATTCAAATGTAGCAAGAATATGTATCAATTATAAATATTTAGACACCTAATTGCAGGCTATCAAAATATATAAAGCAAAATGAACAGAATTAAAGGGCAAAATAGATATTTATGCAATAATAGAAACCTGAGTACATTACTCTCTATAATGCACAGAATAGCCAGACATGAGATGAACACATAGAGGATTAAAACACATTATACAAGAAATCAACTAAATCAAATAGAAATATACAGAACACTCTATTTAACAACAGCAGTACACATGAGACATTTTCCAGGATACACCATATGTGAGGCCACAAATTAAGTCTTCATACATGTAAAATGAGAGATTGCATACAAGGTATCTTTCTTAACCACAAGATAAAGTTAGAAATTGGTAACAGAAGCTAAACTGATAAAGTCACAAATTTGTGAAAATTAAACTACATAATATTAAACAACCAAATGGATTGAAGAATAGATCAAAGAAGAAATTATAATAAAATTAGAAAATACTTAGAGATGAATGAAAAATAAAACACAACATACCAAAACTTATGGGATGCAATGAAAGCAGTTCTAGGCAGGTAATTTGTAATCATAAATGCTTCAGTTAAACAAATAAGAAAGATTTGAAAGCAACAACCTAACTTTGCAACTTACTAACTTTGCAAGATACTAAAAGCAAAATAACAAACTAAACCCACTACTAGCAGAAATAAAGAAATAATAAATATTTGAACAGAGACAAATAAAATAGAGAGTAGAAAAACAGAAAAAATTAAAGGTAACCGTAAATTGATTTCTTGAAAAAAATCTCCAAAATTGTCTAATCTTTAGCTAGATGTACTAAAAAAGGAGAGAAGACTAAAATTACTAAAATAAGAAATGAAAGTGGAACATTACTTTGCATTATACAGAAATAAAATGTATTATGAGGGTATTATGAATAATTATACACTAACAAATTCAATAATCTAGATGAAACTGATGAATTCTTAGAAATACTAAAGCTACCAAAAGTAAATTACGAAGAAATAGAAAATCTAAACAGACCTATAATTAGTGCAGATATTGAATCAGTTAAAAAAGACAAAACAAAAAAAATAAAACAAAACTTTCAACAAGGAAAAAGGCTTGGACCTGATAGCCTTAGGGGTGAATGCTCCCAAACATTTAAAGTAGAAATTATTTAAGTATACCAATCCTCAAATATTTCCAAAACATTGAAGAGGAGGTAATACTTCATAACTCATTCCATGAAGCCAGAATAATCCTGACACGAAAGTCATACAAGGATAAGTCTTACAAAATAAGAAATCTATAGACCAATCTCCTTTATGATACTGATGCAGAACTTCTAAACCAATTACTAGCAAACGTAATTCAGCATCATATTAAATGGATTATATTTCATGATCATGATTTTTCCTGAAATGCAAGGATGATTCAACATATGAGAATCAATCAATGCCATATGCTATATTAACAGAATGAAGAAAACAAACTATATGATCATCTCAATTAACGCAGGAAAATCATTTGGCAAAATTCAAATCCTTTCAGGATAAAAATATTCAACAGACTAGAAAATACTTCAACACAACAAAATTCTTATAGGCAGAACTTACATTGAACATCATATTCAACATTGAAATATTGAATATTTTCCTCTAAGATTAGGAAGAAGGCAAGGATACTTGCTTTTATCCCTTCGATTCAACATAGTACTGGATGTTCTAACCAGAGCAGTTAGACAACCAAAAAAAAAAAAAAAAAAAACAGACCCTTCAATTAAAAAGAAATAGTAAAATTGTCTCTGTTTGAAGATGATATAATCATATGTGAAAAAAGTTCTAAAAATTTTACAAAAATATGTTGGAACTAATAAATACGCTCAAAAAATAAGCAGAATACAAAGTCAACACATAAAAATCAGTTGCATTTTTATGCATTAACAATGAAAAATCTGAAAAGAAAACTATCAAAACAATTTAGTTTACAATAGCATCAAAATGAATACTTAGGATTTAGCAAAGGAGATGAAAGACGTATGTAATGATACTTCAAAACGTTGCTGAAAAAAGAGAAAACATAAATAAAAACACATCCTGTGCTCATGAATTGAAAACTAGCATTGTCAAATGTCAGTACTGCCCAAAGAGATCTACAGATTGAAAGTAATCACAACCAAAATACTAATGACTTTTTGTCATTAGGATTAAAATTTTAAAATCTATCCTAAAATTCATATGGACTCTCAAGTGGTTCTCAATAGCCAAAATTATCTTGAAAGAGAATATTAAGCTTGTAGGACTTTTACTTCTTTATTTCAAAACTTACTACAAAACTGTGGCCATAAAAACAATGTGGCACTTGTTTAACAACCACACATATAGATCAAAAATAGAATAGAATCGATAAATCAGCCCTGGAATATATGGTCAAAATATTTTGGGCAAATATTTTAAGACCATTTACAGGGGAAAGGATAGTCTTTTTAACAAATTATACTGGAAAAAAATGGATATCCATAATGAAAAGAAGGAAACTATACCCTCATCTAACATCATACACAAATGTTAACTCAAAATGAAATCAGACTTAAATGTAATACCTAAAACTATCTTAGAAGAAAATACAAAATTAAAATCTTCATGGCACTGAAATCATCAAAATTTCTTGGATATGCCAGCAAAAACACAGGCAATGAAATCACACAAAACAAATTGAAATAGAAATAAAATTGTTTTAAAAAGTGCATCAAAAGACAGAATCAACAGAGTAAAACGGTATCTAAGAATGGGATATAGTATTTTCAAATTATGTATATCTAATGAGGGGTTATTATCCAAAATATATGGAGACATTCCAAAATATATGGAGACATTCCAAAATACACGGAGACATTCCAAAATTTAAAAACAACAAAATAAACCAATTCAAACTAGGTAAAAGACTTAAATACACATTTCTTCAAAGAATATATACAAATGAACAACAAGCACATAAAAAGAGACTCATCATCACTAATCAATAGGAAAATGCAAATCAAAACTCCAAAGAGATTCCGCTTCACACCCTTTGCAATTGTTATAAAAAAACACAGAAAATAGCAAATATTGGCAAGAATATGATGCAATTGGAGCACTTCGCACCTTAGATGGGAATGTAAAATGGTACAGCCGCTGTGGAAAACAGCATGGCAGTTTTTCAAAAAACTTAAACAAAACTCAGGTTCAAGATGGCTGACTAGTGATATCAGATACATTCCCTCTCCAGAAATAACAAATGTTATGAATAGATAATTTTATCTCAAATAGAACATCTAGGAAATAACACTAGAGTCTAACAGGGAAGTCACAGGAAATATTTGAAGCACAGAAGAAAGAAACAAGCAGCCAGTTTTCTGAGATCAACCAGCAGCCTGGAAGGGCTCAGTGTTTTAGGTAAAGATTAAGTGAGAGGACTTCAGCAGTCTATATC
Organism: Pongo abelii; assembly: GCF_028885655.2. NCBI lineage: Eukaryota > Metazoa > Chordata > Mammalia > Primates > Hominidae > Pongo > Pongo abelii. The sequence continues at coordinate 76,712,601 of NC_071999.2, read as the reverse complement.
CCCACCCAACCAAAGGAGAACCCTTCTACTCACATAAACCCTGACACACATGAGCAGTGATTTGGAGCCGCTGCGAGAGCACTGCAACAGACAGGAAACTCATGCTGTGTTGCTTACTCTCCTGCCCGCCCCTGAACTGAGACCTAAGTGGCTGTAGCCAGCTGCCATTGTGAGAGCACAGCCATCAGGGGACTGCATCCTGCCTGGAGAGCACAGCTTCCATATCTTCACAGTACTGACTGGACCTAAAGGTGCTGTGGGGTCCTCAGTATTCTAGCCCACAGGAAATACTACTGCCCAGGGAAATGACAGCACAGTACACCAAAGAGACAGCCCCTGGCAAAAACAGATCCAAAGTATGTGCTTTCCAGAGCCTGAGAGTTACCTGTCTGGGGCTGTGAGATGTGGCCTTGCCTCTAGCAATGGCACAAACTCTGTGCTTGGCCTTATAAGTGGAGAATATGATACCTTTCCACTGGTGCTATAGTTTCTGTGCTCAGGCTCACACATATAGCGCAAGACCTCTCCTGCCCCTTCACACCCTCACTGTAGACACAACTGCCACTGATGCTGCCACCAGAGGAAGGGGAAGAAGAGCTGGAGGGCTGCTTGTCTAGATATGTGAGTAGCAACTCTACACCCAATGATAGTGTGGCTTCTGTGCTTGAGCTCATACACGAAGGCCAAGATCTCTCTCTCCCTCTCTGCAGTGCTGGGGTACTCCTGCCGCAGAGCCAGAGAGTTGCATGCCTGGTGCTGTCAGTGGTGTTGCCACACCACAGCCACTGCCACTACCTGTGCACAACACATGGGACTCAGAGGGTTTTCCCACCACTGCTACTGCCATTGCCTACATCATTTTGGCTTTCCAGGGCTCCGAGAATATTCTCACCCACCTGGACCACTGCTGTCACTACTGGCATCTTAGCAAGTCACCTCATGGCCCAAGAATTCGGCCTTCTGGATCTGCTAACATTGGTGTCAACATACAGTGCCTTAGGGCTCAAGATCAGGCATCAGCCTTGCTCAGTCCAGTGATGCCACCCCTGGGGCCCAAAGACTGGCCCACCTGGCACCCCTGTCCCCAGTAAAACTTCACCAGAGCCTCCACTAGTAACCACTTGTTAAACCACTGAGGAAATCACAGATACCACTGATGCTGTTGTTTATAGCCAAAAAAATCATACAGAGACTACACTACCACATGCACCCATAATCAAAACTAAAAGAGCTTATCTAAACAACACCATTGACAAATCTTCAGGAAAAAGTCCTCTCCTATGAAAGCAAATTTAAAAACTGGAAGAAGAGACTATTAGACCAGGTGCACAGATATCAATGTAAGGAAAAAAGCAATGAAATATGACACTTCCAAGGGAACACATTAATTCCTCAGCAACAGATTCTAATAAAAAAGAAATTCACAAAATTCCAGAAAAGAATAAAAAATATAATACTAAAAAGCACAGTGAAATATAAGAGAAATTCTAAAAAAAATACAAAAAAATCAGAAAAACATTTCAAGATATGAATGACAAATTTATATATCACAAGAAGAAGAGAAAACATAGAAAAGCTAGAACTAAAAAATTCCTTGAATGGAATAAAAAATATACTTGGAAGCTTCAACAATAGACTAGACTAAGCAGAAGAGAGAATCTTAGAGCTTGAAGACAGATATTTTCAGATAACTCCATGAGACCAAAAATAAAAAAAGCAACATCTTTGTGATATATAAAATACATGAATTATTGGTATCCCCAAAGGCAATGAGAACAAAAGTGTTTGAAAATTTATTTTTTGAGAGAATAGATAAAAATTTCCCATGTTTAGCAAGATATTTAGACACCCAGATATAGGAGTCTCAGCAATCTCCAATCAAATATAATGCAAAAAGTTCTTCTCAACAGAATATTAAAGTCAAACCCTCTAAAGTCAATGACAAAAAAGACAATTCTAAAAACTGCAAGATAAAATTATCTAGTCACCTATAAAAAAGCCCCCATCAGACCAATAGCAGACTTCTTAACAGAAGTCTTACTGACCAGGAGAGAATGGATGGATATATACAGAGTTATGAAAATAAAAAGAACTGCCAGCCAAGGGTACTATATCCAGCAAAATTATCCTTTACAACTGAAGGAGAAATAGTCTTTCCATGACAAGCAAATGTTGAGGGACTTTATTATCACTAGACCTGCCTTACAAGAAATCCTCAATGGAGTCCTAAACTTGTAAATTAGAGAACAACAGTTATTATCATGAAAATATAAAACTTACAGGTAAAGCAAACACACAAACGAGGAAGAGAAAAGACTCAAATTGTATGACCACAGAAAATCAGCAAACCACAAAGACAATAAGATAAAAAGAAAGGAACAAAGAATATGCAAAAGAACCTGAAAATAAAAAACAATATGACAGGAACAAAACCTCATATATCAATAATGACCCTGATTGTAAATTGGTTAAAATTTTCAATTAAAGATAGAGACTGGCTAAATGGATTTTTTAAAACAAAAAAACATGATTCAGCTATATGCTGCCTAAAAAAAATGCATTTTATCTGTAAAGACACATGTAGATTGAAAGTAAAGAGATGAAATGATATTTCATGCAAGTAGAAACCAAAAGTGAACAGGAGTAGCAACATTTATATCAGATAAAAATGACTTTAAATCAAAAACAGTAAAAAAAGAGACAGAAGTTCTTTGCATAATGATAAAGCTATCAATCCAGCAAGAGGATATAACAATTGTAAATATATATGCACACAAATATTAACACCCAGGTTCATAAAACAAATTTTACTAGATCTAGTAAAGATCTGCCTAGACAGATCTTCTAGACAGAAAATAAAGAAATATTAGACTTAAACTGAGTAAAAAACATTTACAGAACATTTAATCTAACAGATACAGAATACACATTCTTTTCATCAACAAATGAAACCTCCAGTATTGACCATATGTTAGACCACAAAACATAGCTCAGAATATTACTAAAAATAAAAATCATATCATGTATCTTTTCTGATCACAATGAAATAAAACTGGAAATCAATACCAAGAGGAACTTAGGAAAATATTTAAATTCATAGAAATTAAACAACATGCTTATGAACAACCATTAATTTTATGAAAAATTAAGATGGAAATCTAAAAATGACTTGAAACAAATGAAAATGGGAAGACAACATACCAAAACGTGTGAGAAACAGAAAAAGCAGTGCTAAGAAGAAAATTGACAGTAATAAAAGCCTATATTTTGTTAAGAAACAGAAAGATTTCAAATAATCTAGTGATGCACTTTAGAGAACTAAAAAAGCAAGAACAAATCAGATACAAAATTAGCAGAAAAAAAGAAATAATAAATATCAGAGCAGAACTAAATGAAATAGAAATAAAAATAACAATATAAAGAATCAATCAAATGAACTTTATTCTTTGAAAATATAAACAAAAATGCTCAACATCACTAATCATTAGTGGAACGTAAATCAACCACAATGAGATATTATCTCACCTCAGTTAGAATGGCTATTATAAAAAGAAAAGAAAATAACAGATGCTGGCAAGGATGAAGACAAAAAGGAACCCCTATACACTCTTGGTGGGGATGTAAATAAGTACAGCTGCTAGCAGGATGGAGATTTCTCAAAAAACTAGTAACTACCATATGACCCAGCAATCCCACTACTGGATATCTATCCAAAGGAAATCAGTATATCAAAGGGATAGCTGCATTCTTATGTTCATAGCAGCACTATTCACAATAGCAAAGATATAGAATCCACCTAAATTCCCATCAATGGATGAATCAATAAAGAAAATGTGGTACATATACACAATGAAATACTGGCCATATGAAATTTGGCCATAAAAAGAAAGAAATCATGTTATTTGCAGCAACATGGATGGAAATGGAGCTCATTATGTTAAGTGAAAAAAGCCAGGCACAGAAAGATGAATACTGTGAGAGCTGAAAACCTTGATATCATGGACTGATAGATACCGGAAACTGGGAATGGTGAGTGGCAGCAGGTCAGGGAACAAAAAACAATGTGACACGAATAAAACCTCATATATCAATAATGACCCTGATTGTAAATTGATCAAAACTTTCAATTAAAGACAGAGACTGGCTAAAGTGATTTTTTTAAACAAAAACATGATTCAACTATATACTGCCTAGAATAAATGCATTTTATCTATAAGGACACATGTAGATTGAAAGTAAAGGGACAAAAAATGATATTTCATGCAAGTAGAAACCAAAAGTGAACAGGAGTAGCAACACTTATATCAGATTAAAATGACTTGAAGTCAAAAACAGTAAAAAAAAGACGAAGAAGTTCACTGCATAATGAAGAGAAGTTGGTTATGGGTGCAAACATACATTACACAGAAGGAATGAGTTCTAATGTTTTAGAGCAGACTATGATCACTGTATTTGTCAGCAATGTTATTTAATTTAGAGTAACTAGAAGAGCCGACTTGAAATGATACCAATATGAAATTGTGATAAACACTTATGGTGATGTACACCTCGGTTACTTTGAATTGATCATTACACACTCTTTGCATGTAGCAAATACTCAAATGTACCCCATAAATAGGTAACTTATTATATATTAGTAAAATAGAAAAAAATAATTAAAGAAATTAAACATGGAATTGCCATATAATCTGACAATTTAACTTCTCAGTATATACCCAAAAGAAGTGAAACCAGCATCTCAAAAAGATATTAATGTACACTCATGTTTATAACAGCATTATCCACAATAGCTAAAACATAAAGCAACTCAAGTGTCCATCAACAGATGAATGGATAAGCAAAATATGCTATATCCATACAATGGAATATTATTCAGTCTTAAAAAGAAAGGGGATTCTGGCATATGCTAGAGCATGGATGAACGTTGAGGACATTATGCTAAGTGAAATAGGCCAGTCACAGAAAGATAAATACTGTGCACAGTGACTCATGCATGTAATCCCAGAAATTTGGGAGGCCAAGGTGGGAGGACTGCTTGAGCCCTAGAGTTTGAGACCAGACTGGGCAACACAGCCAGACTCTGTCTCCACAAAAAGTAAAAAATTATCTAAGTGTGGTAGTGCATGACTGTAGTCCCAGCTGCTTGGAAGGCTGAGATAGGAGGATTACTTGAGCCCAGGAGGTCAAGGCTGCAGTGAGCCATGATTGAAGCACGGCACTTCAGCCTGGGCAAGAGAGCAAGACCCTGTCTCAAAAAAAAAAAAAACAAAAACTGTGTATGACAAAAACTGTGTATGAAATACCTAGAGTAGTCCAGAGCATAGAGACAGACGGTTGAATGGTTGTTGTCAGGGCCTGGAGCTAGGGAGAAATGGGGAGTTTTTGTTTAATGGGCATAGAGTTTCAGTTTTATAAAACAAAATGAGTTAGGGAGATGGATGATAATTATGGTTGAAAAGTGTTATGTGAATGTATTTAATACCACTGAATTGTATACTTTAAAAATGATTAAGATAGTAGATTTTATGTTACGCATATTTTACCACAATAAATAATAATACTTTAAAAGAATTTACTACTCTGAGAGATTTGGGAATATATGCGTGTGTGTGTGTGTGTGTGTGTGTGTGTGTGTGTGTGTGTGTAGAGGGAGAGAGAGAGAGTAAAATCATATACAGCAAGGACATTTCCTGGGAGAGTAAATTAATTAAATTTTTTAAAATTAAAATATTTATCAAGAGTTCTAAATGTATTCAAACTATTAGCAATAGCTATATTAGGAAACAGAATTACATGGGGAAAATGAACACCTACATGAACTAATGTTGCATGTGTAATAGGAAAATTTGGCTATACCATATGTCCACTACCATATTGTATTCAGATAATATTTAAGGATAGTGGAAATTCTTCCAATTCTGAATGGTTAATAGAGGCAAAATATAAACTATTTGTAATATTAAAAATATTTCTATATACAACATGAAAGATTATAAAGATATACACCACTTCTGGTTGAATAATAGTATTATGTGTAATGGGTAACTTTCTTAATAAAATTTTTTCATGCTTTGCAGATGTCTCATATTTTACAAATCCAATTTTTTTTTTAAATTGAGCGCTTATAAAATGCTTAGCAATGTGTTGGGAACTTCAGTTAAAATGGTAAAAAGCTGCTAATTATATTTGGTAAAATATACCATTATTAAATATTATATTAAAATTCTCTTTAGATGTAATGAAAAAGCTGGTTTGTATTTCAAAGGTGTGTATATGTGTTGCCATTCTGTTTTTGCATTAATTGATTTGAATTCAATTAATTTTGCTATAGTCTAATGCTTTTTAAAAGAAGGATTGATGTCAAACATAAGGAATGACCTCCGATTGGCAGAAGTTTTATTGGATGAAAGAACTGGGAACAATCCTCAAAATGTAGAGTTCAGTGTTACAGAAACAGCACTGGTAAAATAGATGTTTGGGGAATTTTTTGTTTGTTTTCTTTTGTTATTGGTTTAGCTATAATAACTTGCAGTAAGGCTTTAGAAGCAGTTCAGAGTTAGCTATTGTAACAACTCCTTTTTCAAAATTCTGATAAGTTAAATTTTTTTATTTTTATTGTAATAAAGGATGTATCCATTTAAATACACCTTCTTTTGTGAAACACAATTTAGTTCTGCACAATAATCTGAATCCAGTAAAGCACACATGTAAGAACCATTATGCATTTCCCCTACCTGCCTCATTAGACTGAGCATACAAAAGAGATCAATGACTAGATGAAATTGACAAAATATGCATTTTCCCTTTTCCTGATGTGCTGTCTAAGACAGATAGAAAATACTGCTTTCGTTTTTTTTTCGTTCCTCTGAAGCATTTCAACTTTCATTTCTGTGTTATCACATTCAACGACTTCAACACACTCTCCATTTCACTAGCAATCTGTTAGTGATCTGCTCCTTTCATCTCTCCACAGATTTGTCCTAATGAAATTATTATGGCTAAACTGCTGTTCTTCATCCGCCTTTATTCCATCTCTATATGATAATAATGATCTCATTTTATTTTCAGAAACACTGACACACAGCTATAGTTTTGAGTCATTATTTTTATGTTTCTTAAAAGAAAAGTAATTGATTCTCTAAATATTCTGTTTTGTGTATATATGGAAGGTGAATACAAGACAGTAGCACTGCATTTATTCTGAAAGGAGGCAGAGTGGAGTGGTTAGGAGATAATTGTGGCTTCATAATAAACTGGGTTCAAATCTTCTCTCTGCTACTTATTGCTATGTGATCTTAAACATGTTGTTCAGTCTCAGTAAACGTGCTAATTCATAGGTTTGCTATGAGCATTAAATGAGAGAATGCATATAAAGTAATTAGCTCAGTCCTTGGTACATGGGAGCAAAGCTAATGCTTTACAAGAATAGAGACTGCTCTTATGACTCAAGGCAGTTTGTATGGATGCATGCAGCTATGTTTTACTTCAGTACATAGTATAGGTACATTTATGCATGTTACAAGTCTTTATGTGTCAATATCAACTACTCTTTTTTAGATCTTCTACCACCCTACCTAATTATGAAAAAAGCAAAGGACCTTTAATCTGTTGCAATTAATCTTTAGTAAACTTAGAAACCGATAATCATGTTTAGGTAAAGAATATTTTGAATAAATTAATACCATGCTGAATTTGAGTCTAAGGATCTGGTTTAAGGATAGAGGCATGAGGATACTCATAAGCTCTTTTCATGTAAATCTGATTTTTTTCTTTTTAACATCTATATATATTTAACAGGTATAATTGATGTTAAAATGCTTATATTAAGGTGCATTAAAGTGTAAAACTTATTTTAATATAAGCATACAATTGTGAATACATCACATCCATCAAGATGGATAAACATATCCATAATTCCCCGAAATTTTCTATCGCCCCCTTGCAATCCCTCCCTCCTACCCATATCCACCCCTACCGTGTGCTCATTCCCCAGGCATTCACTGCTAGGCTCTCTGTCAAAATAACTTAGTTTGCATATTCTAGATCTTTATATAAACAGAATCATACACTATGTACTGTTTTCTTTCTGATTTATTTTGTATAATTATTTTGAGATTTATCCATGTATGCTAATATTTCAATAGTTCATTATATTGCTAAATAGTATTCCACTGACAGATAAATACAACTTGTTTATCCCATTCACATACTGATGGAGGCTTAGGTTGTTTCCAGTTTGGGGCCGTTGCGAATGAAGCCGCTGTGAACATTTGTGTACCAGTTTTGGTGTGAATATTTGCTTTAATTTCTCTTGAATAAAGAGAAATATATTGGAATGGCTGTGAGTAGAATGTTTGGATCACATAGTAATTCTCAAAAAATGACTCAAACTGTTTTCCACAGTGGTAATATCATTTTACATTCCCACCAGCAATGTATGAGGGTAGTTTGGGTAGAATTTATATTTCTTTTTAAAAACATTTGGTAGAATTTCAAGTGAAGCCTCGTGGACACGATGTTTTCTTTGTGGAAAGGTGTTTTAACCATACATTTACATTCTTTAACAATGAAAGGACTACTCAGGTAATATATTTCTTCTTGAATGAGTTTTGGTAGTTTGTGTCTTTCAAAAATTTGTTCTATTCACATGCATTTATAGAATTGTCAATATTTTGTTATCTTTATTTTAATAGCTGTGTCACCTCTCTCAATATAACAATCTCTCAATTCTTATGCTGTTAATTTGTGTATTTTCTCTTTTTTTGAAGGTTAATCTGACTCTAAATTTAACAATTTAATTGATTTCCCCACCAAACGGCTTTGATTTCATTGACTTTTTTCCCCATTTTTCTTTTTTCTATTTCATTGATTTGTGTTCTGAGCTTTATTTTCCCTTTTGTATTTCAAATTTATTTTGCTTTTTTTTTTGTCTGTCTGTTTCTTAATGTGGAAAACTGAGATCGTTGAGTTGAGTTTTTTTTTTCTTTTCTAATATAAGCTTTTGAAGCTATAAACGTCCACCTACAGACTACTTTAGTAACATTCCACAATTTTGGTGAATTTTTCATTATCATCCAGTTAAAAATACTCTCTAATTTGAAAAAAATTTATCTTTTACCGATTTGCTATTTTAAAGTGGTTTTTTTTGTTTGTTTGTTTCTACATATTTAGGGATTTTCAGATTTCTTTTTCCGTTGTGTTACTGCTTACTCTTTTCTTGTTTACATTGCTTCTGATGAGATATCTACTGCCATCCTTATCTTTTTTCCTCTTTGCATAACATGTATTTTTGTTCTCTACCTACTTTTAGCATTTCCTCTTCTGTTTGTTTTTTCATGCTTCTTGTGACGGGGGTTTGTAGAGATTCTGGGATCCCTATGTTTATTTATTCTGCAATTGAAAAATAATTTTTCAAAAATATTTTTTCATACTTCCTCCCTGCTTAATATCCCAATTACTGAATAGTAGTCTGCCTAAAGTTGTCTTACAGCTCACTGATGCATTTTTCACTGTTTTTGTTACTTTTTTTCTCTGTTTTAGTTTGGATAATGTCTATTGTTAAGTCTTCAATTTCATATCCTTTTATTTTGCCGTGTCTAATCTGGCATCATTCTTGTCCAGTGTATTTAGACATTGCAGTTTTTCTCTCTAGAAGTTTGACTTCTATCTTTTTGAATTTTCCATTCTTAATTTTTTGAACATATGGAGTTCATAATGACTGTTTTAATACCCTTGTCTATTAATTCTATCATCTATGTCAGTTCTAAGTTGATTATGACTGACTGATTTGTTTCCTCATTATGGTTTGTATTTTCCTACTTCTTTACATGTTTGGCAATATTTGACCGTAAGTTATATTTACAAATATGTTGCAAATTTTACCTTCTTAGGTGATGGATATGTTTGTATGCTTCAATATTTTTGTGTTTCTGTCAATATTCTTTAGCATTGTTCTGGGTCATACTTAAGTTACTTAAAATGAGGTTGCTCATTTTGGGTCTTGCTTTTAAACTTTGTTTAATAAGACCAGAGCAGTGCTTAGTCTAAGGCTAATTATTCCCTATTACTGAGACAAAATGTTTTGGAGTACTGTCTTCAATGCCTTGCGAATCATGTTTCCCAATCAGCTGGTAGGAAAAGACACTATTCCTAATTTTATGTAATTGCTGGGAACTGTTTCCTCTAATCCTTTCAGATTGTGTCTTGGCCTTTGGCAGTTTAGTTACACAATATGTACTCAATAGTACTCAGTTGAAAACTCAAGGGGAACCCTCTGCAGCCACATTTACATGTTTGTACAGTGCTCTTCTCTCTGATTCTCTGCAAACTCAAGCCACCTTGTTCTCCCCAAATTTCAACTCTGCTTTCTTAATTCATTCAGTCTACTGTTTCCACCTGGGTTCTCCTTCCCTTCTGCTTAGCAAGGAAATTCTTTTAAGATGCTAACCTGGGGTAATCATAGGACTCAATTAGTTTGTTTGCTCTTTCTCAGGAATTACTTTTAGTTTTGACTAAACTAAATTACAATTTAGTCAAAACTCTTTCATATTTTTGCATTTTTTTGTTGTTTCAAGTGGGAGGTAAATTCCAGTTGCTGCTACTCCATCTTCTAAATCTGATTTTTAATGTGCGTTTTGTTTGATTGTTTGTTGCATTTAAAACCAACACAACAGGGGTTAATTGTGTTTCATTTGTGGGTCACTGGTTGTTCTTTGGTGTATGTTACAAATTTCACCATGTTCTAAAAGCATTGTAGACATTAGATTGATTTTTGTTTTTTGAAGTGTGGGTGCTATTTATGGCCATCTTTTGATGGTTGATTTTATGAATTAATAAAAACATATGAAGTTAGATGTAGATATTATTAGGGAACATTATATTACACACAGAATAAATACAGGTTGAATTTTAAAAAACCATTTTTCTCAAATGTGCCATAAAAAATCTGAACTGAGAATTTTAATGCATTAGATATCTAGAAAAAAATGAAAACTTCAGTCACATTTTGTGATTACTCTAATGACCTAGATATATAAAAGATATAAAAATGTGTACATAATTTACTAAATATTTCCATTTCTATCCAGAAACTTGTTATTGGCTATTGACAAGATGATCTTCAAGAAAATATAGAAAATATCTGATACCAATTGAGTTACTAATGTTAAAATATTCTCATTCTTGGTTTGAAGCAGCAAAAAAATACTAGTTTCTGGAACTTAATCTTAGAGATAATGGTAGAGAATCTATAAATAGTGAACATAATTACAAAGTGCAGAATAATACTTACATACACCCAATAAAGATTTTTTAAATTACACACAGATAGTAGCTATAATTAAAATAATTATAGGAAAGAAGAAAATATGAGGGACTGTATATTACTGTATTTGTTAAAGATGACCTTTTCCTAAGGAAACAAACCTTTTCAGCCATTTGGTTCATTTCTATTTGCTCTTTCTAAAATGTGGATATTCATTTATATTTATTTAACAATACTATTTTAGAAGAGCACAGATGATAATGTTTGGCATGGTAACTATTTCAAGCCAAGAAGTAGTCTACTTAAAACTGGCTTCAGTTTTCTTTTCTGTTGTATATTTTTACTACATTTTCATAGTATGTTCTGCTTAAAATACAAACACACAGATGGCAATATACTGCTGCCAGCCATAAGGTTGAAGTATGTTTGTGTGTGTTGGTTGGGAAATAGCTATAAAATGAAGTACTTGTAGACACTAAACAAAATCTACTCTCTGTAGATATTTTATATTATAGTTACAAATGGAGCACTTTAATGATCACAATATATGCTTCCAAAATTAGGCTTGTTTACTTCAGTGAAAAATTATGCAGCCTTTGAAAGCAAAATCCAAGTTGCCTCCAATTTTTCACCAAGATGAAAGAATTTTGCCAACTATAAACTAAAGGGGAATGAAAAGAAAACCAAAAAAAGAAAAAGGGTTTTGAGATGAAGGTATTTGACGTAATCTGATATACGTTTAAAATATGTTGCAGTGTCTGTGCATTTACTTAATGTAAACATAGCAACTTTTAGACAGAAACTTATACTTCAAAAGGAATTCATTGTCCTTAACCTGATGAAAATAAACCATGTTTTTTTTTAATGCTGGCTTATTTACTCATTATTTTCTAATTCAATATTGATTGTTACCCTGAAGAGACAGTTCCAGAAAGAATCTACTTTTTTTCCTAAAACAGAAGACTAATTAAGCATTTGAGTACATGATTCCAAACATCTGGGTTGTTTCAAAATGATTTTTTTAAAAGAAGAAAGATAAGAAACGACTCCACTATATAAAAGTGATGCTTACTTCCATGGAAATCCATCAGTATAAAATTTGTACTCCAGATTTAAGGTATTGACAAATTAGATATACAGGGGAAATTGATTCAATGGCTGAGAGAGAAACTACATTGAGAGATTCAGTGGACATATTGGATTCAGGCATTGTAAGTGTAACACTGAAACATGAACAAAAAATCAGATCAGTCATCTTTGCTAAAAATATTACTATTATCAACTTGCATTTGAACATCCTATAGTTTGGTACAGTACTCATAAAATTTGATAGTAAACTTTTCATTTTTATTCCAAATATTTATCTTTGTGTCAACAACAAATAATGCAAAACAACTCATTAAGATATTTAACTGTTGCTTCAATTTCTTTGATTGTATCAAATATGTCCCTAGTTTTAAACGTCAAGTTTCATCTCAGAAATAATAAATTATTTACTTCTTTATAATGAAGTTCTTCCTTGATTATCTGTTTTAGCTCAGATTTTAGCTACACAAACTGTTTTCATTTGAGTGTGTTTCTGGTAACTAAAATAGTTAATATATAAATAACTAGATGTATTTCAGAGTAAAGGGTATATAGTAAGTATTATTTTGATGGAATTAATAATTGCTTAATTGTGTCTAGAGGTGATCATTCTATTTATTTAAATGTATGTTTTCTTTTTTCTTCAAGTTTTTGTTATGGACTATGTTCATCTCTGGGAGTTTGAAGAAAGTATATTTTAATCCTACTAATTGGTATTTTCCTTAAAGATCATTCCTCCTTAAACTCAATAATTGACTGTGAGAACCATCCTGCAATACGAATGATGTACTGATACTGAGTTACAATTCAATGATAAATGTTAATTGGTAACAAAAATAAAAATCAAAAGTCAGCAATTTGTTTTTTCTTAATTTGGCTTAGTTATGACCTCTCAGAATTACAGAAGTAGGTAGGACATCTCCCCATCCTTCTACTGTATTTTTATTTTCACAACTTACATCGGTTTTCAGATTTAAGCACCATAATCAAACCCTGGAGCAACAGTTGAAGGGCTCAGAATGTGGTAGTAGCCCTAAAAGTAAGTGAACTAAGCCGTCATATATAAAATGATTTGAAAGACACTAAGGATTTTCCCCTACATCTCTGGAAATTCTACCATTAGGCATTCATGCTTTCGCTAAATGGTTGTCTCTTCCCTGTTTTCCCCTTTCCCTAGGACTTTCCTTATGAAAGTTTACTCAATGGAGCTGATGTCACTTTGCAATGAATTCATTTATCATAGCATTTATCCATTGCAAAACAACAAGAGAGAGAGAGAGAGAAAGCATGGCAAGTCTAGATTCATAAGAAAGAGAAAAATGAGGTGTTTGATAGCTGAAAAGAATAGGCAAGCTTTCCTTTCTGATAATTTTGTGAAATCACTTCCTTTATATGACTTAAAATTAGATTATAATATTTTTCCATTTGATTCTGTAAAACTGAAATAACTTTTGTATACCATGTGGCTATAAAGAAAGGCAGCAGTCCTGCACAGAAGAGGAGGGCTATTGAACTGTCCCCACTCTTTCTACCTCCTGTAATCCTGGCCCAGAAGGGAAAAACAGGCTTCATAAATTAATATATTTATTTCGATTGTATCAAATAAAATAATCTAAAATTAACCATTTCCGCCCATAGATACATGCCTCTTTTAATTAAGGCTGTGCATGATTATTTTAATCATCTTGATCATCCTCCTTACTATTAGTGAATTTTGCATCCACTTTTAGGACCGCATGCATTGTCAGCCTCTGTACTGAGCAAACAGCCTCTCTGACAATGACCATAACCCTTATAATACCCCTAACCAATTGTGCAGGAAGTCATTCTCTCCCAATTTCTGCAATGAGCAACTTACTCCCTAAAGTGTGAGATTTGATTACCTTTTCTCAGCATGCGTTCAGACAAATGTTATTATTGGTCATAAAATTATTCAGCCCAGTGACCTATGGTGACAGTGAATTTCACAAGGTGACTGCCTGCTGAATGAAGCATCTCTTTTTATTTGTTTTAAATATTTTATATAATGGAGCTGGAAAAAAATAGGAAAATAATTTCAGATGTTTGAATATAGCGACACTGACATTATGCTAGCAACATTTTGAAATATATATCTGTCACTTGTGTTCCATTGAACTCAAGTGACAAATTTAGCAAACAAAACATACAAGATATGTAGTTAAATTTGAATTTAAGATTAAAAAGATTTTGAATATAGCTGTTTTCCATTCAATATATGGGGCATCTTTATACTAAAAATTGAAATCTTTTGTTACCTGTAATTCAAATTTAACTAGGTCTGTATTTATGTAGCAACCTATTTTTGAGGGATTCATTTTATCTGTGCTCCACTAAAGCTGTTTATATTACCATAGGTTGTCTTTTTCTAAATTACTGATTCAGTGAAGGTTTTAAAAATGTTCTACACAAAGAAATGTTACAAGTTGTTTAAGATTATCTTTTGAGTCACTCAAAAGTTTGCTAAGGTGGATGCTTGCTAGAAATATCTTAAGGTCAAACACTAAATCTATTTGTTATAAAAGGAAGAGAATGGTCAATAGCCAAGCAAACATGATTTTATTTTCTTTTAATAGATTCTTTTAGACAGACAGAGAAATGCTCTAAATAAAAATAACCACTTTCCTTTTCTCCTCACTTGGAACTATTCTCATGCATGAGTTTGTATGTAAAATTCATAAATGACTGGTGAACTGTGTCTTATTGCATCACTGAATCTAGATTTAACTGCTGCCAGAATGCAATTGTCACTATATAAGGAATCTGTGTTGCACTGGAAAGGTCATGAAAGCACCTGCCCAGATGTCAGCACATTGCAATTCTCCACGCTGCAACGCTGGCTGATAATCTATGCAGAAACAACACACACAGTCTTTCTCTCTCTCTCTCTCTCTCAGAGGAAGTTGCCTAGCAAGGAAGCTCTCTTGCATTAGGTACTCTGTTAGCCGTGAATAAAATCAGTGTGCAAACATTTCCTACCTTGACAGAAAAGGATATTTCATTCCTCTTAAGCAAAATTATTTAAACAAAGTTCTTGAAGGGATAGAGATAGAATTCCATGCATACCTGTGTGGGAGAAAATGGATTTCAGTGACTGACTATAAACCCTTTCGAAACATGGCTAGAAACCTTTCTCTAGTACCTGCAAGATTGCATTCAGTGTCTTTCGTATTATCAGTGTCTTTGGCATTGTCAGTGTAAGATAATCACGATAGAGCCTCTTTGGAACTTGGCAATGCAGATACTTTCAAGATTCCCTAGAGATATCCTGACTCTCGTGTGTATTTTTTTTTTCAAGTATGTTCCCTATATCAACTTTAGCTATAAATGAAGAAACCAATAATTACTTTGAGCAAAGGATGCTGAATACTTCATAAGCATATAACAATAATTCCCAGTCCTGACTCAAAGTTAGACCTAAGGAGAGGCACAGTTGGGCCCCAGTTACATTTTTTGTGTGAGACTTGGGATTTCTATATTGCTTTGAATCTACAGAATTCTATTTTAGTATAAAAAATGGTTATAAAAAGGAGCAATGTATCATGCATATCGTGGTGGATGTTATTGAAAAGAGATGAAAAGCAGACTGACATCCCTTGCTATCAATGTAGCTGATGTTACAGAGGTCTATGTATATATGATGCTATATAGATCTGTGTGGAAAAGATTTTAAATAATCGTAGTTCTTTTCCATAGGTGGTCGCAATCTATAACCAGACTGTGGGGAACTCAACAGTCAAAAGAAGGCCTCCCAGAACTTAAAGTATAATAAAATTTTTTTAAAAAAATAATTATATACACACATACACAAATTCATATAAAAACTGGCAAAATCTAAATAAGTACTGTATGTAGATTGTACCAATGTCAATTTCCTAGTTTCGATATTGTACTAGAGTTACATGTTACTTATAGAGTAAACGGGATAAAGAGGACACGAGACTTCTCTGCATTATTTTTACAACTTCTTGATCTATATTTATTTCAAATTAAAAGTTGAGGAAAGATAAAAAATAGAAAGAACTAAATACCTCAAAAATTTCAGTGCAAATGAAGAAGATAAATAATACTTTTGTTTACTTTGTCTTTGTTTATGAAAAATAATGACTATAGCTAGTCTTTATCAAGGACATACTGTAGGCTTTGTGTACATGATTTCTACTGTCTCTATTGATATGGACAGGAGACAGGGAAATACTGGGTAGAAGAGGGCAGTTCTCCGGCAAAGGCCCCATCCTGGAGCCTGGATACTCGTGCCCTAAATGAGAACAGGCATTCCTATTTTCACACCCAAAAAGTTGCCTTTTAGCCCACCACACCCCCTATCCTGAACCCATATAAACCCTGAATCCCAAGCACCAGAGCAGACCAGCAAGCCAGCAGACCAGCAGACAGATGGTGGAACGATGTAGGGGGAAGAAGAGGAACATTTGAACACTGAGAGGAGTATGGCTTGGGGTGGTCAGAGAGGAGTCTGACTACTGGATGGCCCAACTCCAGGGGAGGATCACCTACTCACTCCATCCCCCACTTCCAATTCCCTGTCCATCCCGCTGAAAGTCACCTCAATAAAACTGCACCACTCAATAAAAACGCACGTTCATCCTTGAGTCCATGTGTGACCCAATTTTTTCGGGACGCTGGACAAGATCTCGGGATACAGAAAGCTGTCACACTGGCCCTCTGCCCTTGCAAAAAGGCAAAGGATCCATTGAGCTGATTAGCACTCAAGCCATCTGTGGATGGCAAAGCTGAAGGAGCTTTATAACACTGGGGTTGCAGGCACCCACCCCTAGACACTACAACAGAGCTGGAGCCCAAAGCACTCCCCCAGACTGTTCACCTGCCTGTCTGCATGCTTCCCCTCCCAAGGGGTTTGAGCATCAGGGTGACACATCCCTGCTGCACATCCTGCAAGAGGAATCAGGCAACTCTCCTGTTTCACTATCATTGTTAGAGGTAATGCAGGTAGAGATGAAGTGTCAAATTGCTATTACTATTTTACAAAAGAGTATCTGCTTTGAGTTCAGATAATACACAGATGCTCCTCAACTTATGGTGGGGTTACGTCCTGATAAGCCCAACATAAGTCAAAAATACTGTAAGTCAAAAAATCCTAAGTCAAACTATCATAAGTACAATTGCTTCTCAACTTTCCATAGAGTTACCTGCTGATAATCCCATTGGAAACTTGAAAAGTTGTTAAGTAAAAGCATCACAAATTGGGGAATGTCTGTATTACATTATAGAATCAAGAACAAAAGAAAGACTAGAGTAACAAAAACAATCAAACCAAACAAAGCAGAAACATGCTCATAAATTTCAAATGTTCTCATTGCACACACAAACACACAAATAAGTATTTGAGATGATGGATGATGGATATGTTAATTAACTTGATTTAATCATTCCACATTGCATACCTGCATCATATTATCATTATGTTTTTTTCCTTTTCTTTCTTTTTTTTTTTTTTTTTGAGACAGGGTCTCACTCTGTCATCCAGGCTAGAGTGCACTGTGCAATCATAGCTCACTGGAGCCTGGAACTCCCAGACTCAGGTGATCCTCCTATTTCATTTGGCCTCCTGCACTTTGTATCCCGTAATTATATACAATTATAATTTTTCAATATGCAATAAAATTAAAAAGCAACCTGGCTCTTTTTACCATATCTATTAACTGGTAGTTCTGAAGAGGTGACACTTTTGCCCCCCAAGGAAGATTTGACAACATCTAGACATATATTTTTATTGTTGTAACTATAGAAAAGAGGGAGAGGAGTGTTAGGCAGCTATTGGCCAGAGGCCAGAAGTGCTTCTAAATATCCTAAAACACAAAGAACATTTCCCTCAACAAAAATTTGTTTGGCCCAGTTGCTGAGGTTGAATATGCCTATTTTAGAAGAAGGCTGAAGCTATGTTACTTTGGTACTGTGGTAATGTTATCATTAAGAAAGAGAAAATTATCTCTTATACTACAAATTACTTAGTGAACCATAGAACATAAGAGCACAAGTATTTGCTATTCTACCTTCCCAATGTATACTTGGGTAAACCTTTCCAAGGTACATGGCTTTTCCTGCTGTATTCAATGAATTTTTAATTTATTTTTATTTTTTTAACTTTTATTATAGGTTCAGTTGTACATGTGCAAGTTTGTTGTACTGGTAAATTGAATGTCACATGGATTTTGTGTACAGATTATTTCATCACCCAGGTAATAAACACAGTATCTAATAGGTAATTTTTTGATCCTCTCCCTCCTCTCACCCTGTACCTTCAAGTAGGTCCTTCATTGTGTTTATGCGTTCTCAATGTTTAGCTCCCACTTACAAGTGAGAACATGTGGTATTTGGTTTTCTGTTCCTGTGTTAGGTTGTTTAGGGTAATGGCCTCCAGCTCCATTCATGCCACTGCATAGGACGTGATCTCATTCTTTTTTATGGCTGCATAGTTTTCTATAGTGTGTGTATATATATATATTTATGATATATATATAAATATATATTTATTATATATATTTATTTATATATATCATCTTTTCTCTATTCACTCTACCATTGCTGGGCATTTAGGTTGATTCCACGTTTTTGCTATTGTGAATGTTGCTAGAATGAATGTATGCCTGCATGTGTCTTCATAGTAGAATGATTTATATTCCTTTGAATATATATCCAATAATAGGATTGCTATCACTAACCATTAGAGAAATGCAAATTAAAACCACAATGAGATGCCACCTCACCCCAAGCAGAATGGCTACATTAAGAAGGCCAAAAATAACAGATGCTGGTGAGGTTGTGGAAAAACGGGAATGCTTAAAGCAGTGTAGCAATTCTCAAAGAACTTAAAAGAAAGAAGGCATCCTTGACTTCTTTCAGTTCTCAAAGGGAATGCTTCCAGCTTTTTCCTATGCAGTATGATGTTAGTTGTAGGTTTGTCACAGATTGCTCTCATTATTTTGAGGTATGTTTCTTCAAAGTCTAGTTTGTTAAAGGTTTTAACATGAAAGGATATTGAATTTTATCAAAATCATTTTATGCATGTATTGAAACAATCATGTGGCTTTTGTTTCAGCTCTGTTTATGAAATGAATAACATTTATTAATTTGTATGTGTTGAACCAATCTTGCCTCCAAAAGATAAAGCCTACTTGATTGTGGTAGATCAGCTTTTTGAATTGCTGCTGGTCTCAGTTTGTTAGTATTTTGTGGAGTACTTTTGCATGTATATTCATCAAGGTTTTTGGTCTGAAGTTTTCTTTATTTGTTGTGTCTCTGCCATGTTTTGGTATCAAGATGATGCTGGCTTCATAAATAAGTTGGGGAGGGGTCTCTGCTCCTCAATTTTTTGCAATAGTTTCATTAGAAATGGTGTCGGCTTTTTCCCATACATCTAGTAGAATTTGACTGTGAGTCCATACCTGTTCATGGGCTTTTTCTGGTTGGTAGGCTTTTTATTATGAATTCAGTTTCAGAACTCATTATTGGTCTACTCAAGGATTCAATTTCTTCCAGGTTCAATCTTAGGAGGTTGTATGTTTCCAGGAATTTATCAATTTCTTGTAGGTTTTCTAGTTTTGAAAGGTGTTGTCTCTCTGGGTTTTTTGTATTTCTGTGGGGTTGTTGGTAATATCCCTTTGTCATTTTTGATTATATATATTTGGATCTTCTCTCTTTTTTTTCTTTACTATTTTAGCTGGTGAGCTATCTATCTTATTTATTCTTTCAAATAATTAACTCCTGAATTAATTTATCTTTTGTACGGCTTTTTGTGTCTCAGTTTTCTTTAGCTTAGCTCTGCTTTTTGTTATTTCTTGTCTTCTGCTACCTTTGGGGTTAGTTAGCTCTTGTTTCTCTAGTACCTCTAAATGTGTTGATAGGCTGTTAATTTTAGATTTTTGTAACTTTTCAATATGAGTGTTTAGTGCTATAAACTCCTCTCTTAACTCTACTTTAGTGTTCCTGAGATTCTGGTAAGTTGTGTCTTTGTTCTCATTAGTTTAAAATAATTTTTTGATTTTTGCCTTAATTTCATTGTTTACCCAAAAGTCATTCAGGAGAATGTTGTTTAATTTCCATGTAATTTTATAGTTTTGCGTGATTTTCTCAGTATGGATTTCTATTTTTATTTTGCTGTGGTCCAAGAGTATGTTTGGTATGATTTCAGTTGTTTTGAATTTGCTGAAGATTGTTTTATGTCCAAATATGTGATCAATTTTAGAGTATCTGCCATGTGCAAATTAGAAGAATGTATATTATGTTGTGTTGGGTGGAAAGTTCTGTAGAGATCAGTTAAGTCTGTTTAGTCTAGTCGAGTTCAGGTACCAAATATCTTTGCTAGTTTTCTACCTTTATGATCTGTCTAATATTGTCAGTGGGGTGTTGTCTCTCACTATATTTATGTGTATGTGTGTGTGTGTGTGGTTTTCTAAGCCTCTTCATAGGTTTCTAAGAACCTGCCTTATGAACCTGGGTGTTCCTGTGTTGGGATATATATTTAGGATGACAATTAGATCTTCTTGTTGAATTGAATGCTTTATCATTAGGTAATACCTTTCCTTGTCTCTTTTGATCATTGTTTGTTCAAAGTCTGTTTTGTCCAAAAGTAGGATAGTAATGCCTGCTTTTTGCATATTTTCTGTTTGCTTGGTAGATTTTTCTCCATCCCTTTACTTTGAACCTATGGATGTCATTGTATGTGAGCTGAGTGTCTTGAATATAGCGTACAGTTGGCTCTTGGTTCTTTATCCAACTTGTCACTCTGTGCCTTTTAATTGGGGAATTCTGCCTGTTTATATTAATATTGTTATATGCAGATTTGCTCCTGTCTTCGTGTTTTTAGGTGGTGATTATACAGACTTGATTGTGTGGTTGCTTTATAGCATCATGGTCTATATTACTTAAGTGTGTTTTTGTGGGGACCAGTATTGGTCTTTCACTTCCATATTTATCACTACCTTAAGTACCTCTTATAAGGCAGGTCTGGTGGAAATAAATTCCCTTGGAATTTGTTTGTCTGAAAAGGATCTTGTTTGTCCTTCACTTATAATACTTAGTTTGAGTGGATATGAAATTTGTGGGTGAAGTTTCTTTTCTTTTAGAATGCTGAATATAGGCTCCCAATCTCTTCTGGCCTGTGGTGTTTATGCTGAAAGGTCTGCAGTTATCCTGATGGGTTTCCCTTTGTAAATGAACTACCTCTTCTCTCTAGCTGCTTTTAATATTTTTTCTTTCACGTTGACTTTGGAGAATCTGATGATTATGTATCTTGGGAATGGTCATCTTGTATAGTATCTTGCAAGGGCTCTTTGCATCTCCTGAATTTGAATGTTGGTCACCCTAGTGAGGCTGGAGAAATTTTCATAGATGATATCTGCAAATATGTTTTCCAAGTTGCTTGTTTTCTTCCCCTGCCTTCAAGGGATGCCAGTGAGTCATAGATTTGGTCTCTTTATGTAATCCCATATTTCTTAGAGGTTTTTTCTTTTCATAAATCCTTTTTCTTTATTTTTGTCTGACTGAATTAGTTCAGAAAACCAGTCTTTGAGCTCTAAGACTCTTTCCTCAGATTGGTATTTTTTTTTGAGGCAGAGTCTTGCTCTGTCACCCAGGCTGGAGTGCAGTGGCATGATCTCGGCTCACTGCAAGCTCTGCCTCCCAGGTTCATGCCATTCTCCTGCCTCAGCCTCCCAAGTAGCTGGGACTACAGGCACCCACCACCACGCTGTCTAATTTTTCGTATTTTTCAGTAGAGACGGGGTTTCACCATGTTAGCCAGGATGGTCTTGATCTTCTGGCCTCGTGATCTGCCCGCCTCAGCCTCCCAAAGTGCTGGGATTACAGGCGTGAGACACCGCGCCCGGCCACAAAGTATTTTTAGTGTTGAAGTTTGAGCTATAATCCAGTAGATGGTGCTTAACCACAATGGCCTGTAGGTAGGCTCTTGCTCAGCTAAACGGTTCCTCTGCATTTTGTTAGAATTGCAGCACGCTTAAGGAGATTTTGGGCTGAGACAATGGGGTTTTCTAGATATACTATCATGTCCTCTGCAAACAGGGACAATTTGACTTCCTCTTTTCCTAATTGAATACCCTTGATTTCCTTCTCCTGCCTAATTGCCCTGGCCAAAACTTCCAACACTATGTTGAATAGAAGTGGCGAGAGAGGGCATCCCTCTCTTGTGCCAGTTTTCAAAGGGAATGTTTCCAGTTTTTGCCCATTCAGTATGATATTGGCTGTGGGTTTGTCATAAATAGCTCTTATTATTTTGAGATACGTCCCATCAATTCCTAATTTATTGAGAGTTTTTAGCATGAAGGGTTGTTGAATTTTGTCAAAGGCCTTTTCTGCATCTATTGAGATAATCATGTGGTTTTTGTCTTTGGTTCTGTTTATATGCTGGATTACATTTATTGATTTGCGTATATTGAACCAGCCTTGCATCCCAGGGATGAAGCCCACTTGATCATGGTGGATAAGCTTTTTGATGTGCTGCTGGATTCTGTTTGCCAGTATTTTACTGAGGATTTTTGCATCAATGTTCATCAAGGATATTGGTCTAAAATTCTCTTTTTTTGTTGTGTCTCTGCCAGGCTTTGGTATCAGGATGATGCTGGCCTCACAAAATGAGTTAGGGAGGATTCCCTCTTTTTCTATTGATTGGAATAGTTTCAGAAGGAATGGTACTAGCTCCTCCTTGTACCTCTGGTAGAATTCGGCTGTGAACCCATCTGGTCCTGGACTTTTTTTGGTTGGTAAGCTATTGATTATTGCCACAATTTCAGCTCCTGCACAGCAAAGGAAACTACCATCAGAGTGAACAGGCAACCTACAAAATGGGAGAAAATTTTCGCAACCTACTCATCTGACAAAGGGCTAATATCCAGAATCTACAATGAACTCCAACAAATTTACAAGAAAAAAACAAACAACCCCATCAAAAAGTGGGCAAAGGACATGAACAGACACTTCTCAAAAGAAGACATTTATGCAGCCAAAAAACACATGAAAAAATGCTCACCATCACTGGCCATCAGAGAAATGCAAATCAAAACCACAATGAGATACCATCTCACACCAGTTAGAATGGCAATCATTCAAAAGTCAGGAAACAACAGGTGCTGGAGAGGATGTGGAGAAATAGGAACACTTTTACACTGTTGGTGGGACTGTAAACTAGTTCAACCCTTGTGGAAGTCAGTGTGGCAATTCCTCAGGGATCTAGAACTAGAAATTCCATTCGACCCAGCCATCTCATTACTGGGTATATACCCAAAGGACTATAAATCATGCTGCTATGAAGACACATGAACACGTATGTTTATTGCCGCATTATTCACAATAGCAAAGACTTGGAACCAACCCAAATGTCCAACAATGATAGACTGGATTAAGAAAATGTGGCATATATACACCATGGAATACTATGCAGCCATAAAAAATGATGAGTTCATGTCCTTTGTAGGGACATGGATGAAATTGGAAATCATCATTCTCAGTAAACTATCGCAAGAACAAAAAACCAAACACCGCATATTCTCACTCATAGGTGGGAATTGAACAATGAGAACACATGGACACAGGAAGGGGAACATCACACTTTGGGGACTGTTGTGGGTTGGGGGGAGGGGGGAGGGATAGCATTGGGAGATATACCTAATGCTAGATGACGAGTTGGTGGGTGCAGCGCACCAACATGGCACATGTATACATATGTAACTTACCTGCACATTGGGCACATGTACCATAAAACCTAAAGTATAATAATAAGAAGAAGAAGAAGAAGAAGAAGAAGAAAAGAAAGAAAAAAAAAAAAAAAGAATTGCAGCACGCTCCCTGTGAGTGCTGCAAAAGTGCGGGCTCCTCTCCTACTCCAGTCCTGGCTGCAGATCTTGGCTTGACACTCCTGGGCTGCCCACCACACCCCTGGGGTTAGCTCAGGCTTTATGTTCCCTCCCCAACTTAGAGGCAGTAGAAGGGACCTTGGAAGTGCTGTGGCAGAGGGCCTTTCCCTTGTCTCTTGCGGCTTCAGCTTGGAGAAAAGCAGAGCCACTACCAATATTTGCAATTGGCCCAGAGTGGGGCACTGGCATTGTGGGCCCAAGCCAGGGGCCTCTGCCTCGTGGTGAGCAGGGGAGCTTGTGGGGGAGACAGACTGGCCTTTTCTTATTAAGATGCCTGTGGCTTGCTGGAGGTGTGGGTAAGGCACTCAAGGCCTTTGTTCCTTCCCCTGTACCAGAGTAGCAAGGGAAGTATCACTGCAGTGGCAATGGCAGAGGGGCTTTTGGTTGCTTCTGGGAACTCTCCCTCAGAGAAACAGTTAATGGCCACAGCTAATGGCAATGTTCAGCCAAGGGATGGGGTGGTTGCATTGCTGGACTATGCCAGGGACCCTACTTGGTGAAGAACAGGAGGGAAAGGGTTCACAGGGAGGAGGGACTGAGCTCCTCTCTGCATGGTACTGTAGTGTGCTGGAAGCAAGAGTAAATCCCTCAGACTTTTTGTATCTTTTCCAGTCTAAGGGCAGCAAAGGCAGAACAGCTGCAGTGGTGGCAGCAGAAGAGCTGTCGGTTGCCTCTGGGAGCTCCACTATAGGAAAACACAGAGCCACTACAAGGGGAATGCTCAGCTGGGGGGAGGGTGGCTGCTCTGTGATTCTTAACCAGGGGCCCTGCCTGGTGAAGAGTAGGAGGTAGGTGCTCACAGGGAAGGAAGACTGGGTTTCCTCTCCACATAGTGGCCGCAGTGTGCCACAGGTGACAATGTAGCAACCGGGTCCCATGTTCTTTCCCCAAAGGGGACTCACATGGGTGCTTTTCTGTATAGTAGCTATACTGTGCTGGGGGCCCACCTTAGTCCTGATGACTGTACTCCCTCCCAAGCCTGAGGGCAGTAGGAGTGGGAGCTGTGTAGCTGTAAAGTTGGCAGGCCTGCTTGCTACTTCTGGGAGCTCCATTCCAGGAAAATGCAGAGCTGCTACTAGCCAGAGAGCCCAAGTGAGGGGTGGTTGGGGTCCCAGGTCAGGAGGTCCTGCCCAGTGAGAAGTAGCAGTGATGGGGACCTGCATGGAAAACATTCTGGCCACTTTCCCATAAGGCAGCTGCACTGTACTGGGGTCCACATTAGTACTTAATCACTGAGCTTTCTCACAAGCCTGAGAGCAACACGAGCAAGGGCTGTGGAGGAACAAAAATGGTGGCCTGCCTGCTACCTCTGGGAGCTCCATTCCAGGGAAGGGCAGAGCTGCTCTCAAGCCTGAGAGTTCAGATGATGCTGGGGAGGCCATGCTCAGTTCTCAGGCCAGTGGGTCTTGTATAGCTAGGTGCACTGAAGGCAGGCCTGCAGTCAATCTGTTACTCATCCCTGTGGATTTGGTCCCTATCCTGAGGGTGTGAGAGGGAGCTTGGCCTCCCCTGTTGTCAGGGAGTTGCAGCCACTGGTGCCCCATTGCCTGGGGATGGGGATCCAAGGCTCTTGAGACTTTGTGTGTTCCTCAGTGGTGGCTCTGCCCAGACTCTATATAGCTCTCTGTGTCAGTCTGGAGGCCTAGATCGGTAGGAAGTTATGAGTGATCTCCTGAGCCCAGGGTTGCAAAAGTTTGTGGCAGAAGTGTGGGTCCCAGGGACATTCATTGACTGTTTCCCCATGGTGAGGGGCCTCCTCTGGCTCCACACTGCTCCTCAGTGAGAGGTTGTCCTCTCTCCCTCTTCTCCATTATCTATAGGTCGGTCATGTTGCTTCCTTGATGAATCTCAATGTGTCCACCTGGATGTGATAATTGAAGAGCTAGTGTTTACTCGCTATTCTTCCTGCTCTCCAGTCAGAGCGGTACACACTAGGGACTTCTAGTCAGCCACCTTGGCTGGAATCCAAGTTTTCCTAGTTTCCTAGTTTCTATTTTCCTAATTTCTATTATCTAGCTGTTTTCTTTTACCTTCAAGAAAGAAGATTGATTAAAATAAATAAAATTGTAGTCATTGTATAGCCACCCTAATCAGGGTATACACACATACAAACAAACTTATCTTTTCCCCAAACTTAGAGACTTCAGTATTTTTCTAATCACCTAGAATCAAAATCATTCACCTATTCATCCCATCCTTCAAGCATATTTCTTATTGCCATCAGTCTGTTTTTAGAGCCTCATTATATCTTTTATTGTATATTGACAATTATAATATATGCTTTTTCAAAAGCTTCTCATTTTATCCAGTCTGGTCTACACACATGCAAATCCAGACTATGTTATTCTTTGGTTTAATAAAACAAACAAAAAGACAACCTATGGATTAGTTTCACCTTCAAATGACACAAAACCCAATACAATAGTGGCTAAAGCAGTTCAGATTCCTATTCCATAAATTTATCTGGGATTTAGATTACTTCCAGGTCACTGTTTTGTCATCCCTACAATTTCGCTTTTGTCTGCTTGTCCAAGATGAATAGTCCAGACCCAGGTTTCTGGCCCATATTACACCCTACAAGAATGCGGGAAGGGCAAAAAAGGGCATGGATACTTTCTTTGAGAACACTTCCTGAAATTTGCTCAAATTTCTGCTTTTTTCTCATCAGGAATAGCATGGTCATATAATGGCACCCAGCTGCAGTGTAAGCCAGGAAATGTAGTTTTTATCCTGGATAGCCAAATTTTGGGATCCAGTTGCTAAACAAAGAAAAGGGGGAATGGGCAAGGAAAGGCAGTCATCAGTCTCTGCCACACAAATAAGAAAGCAATTTCCCATTGTCAAGAGAGTAAATTTCAGATTATTCAATATAATAATTGAGGCATCTAAAATAACTATCACCCTAGTGCTTCAGCCTCCTTTTCCAGTTTACAATCTCTGCTCCTGCCAAACTGTAACTGAACCAGTTCACTCTGATTCAACTTTATGAGTAACAAAATGATGAATTGCTTTTCAGTTACAAAGGACCACCAGGTTGCAAGTCACATAATCTGGGCAGGCCAAGATGAACCAAGTATACTTGATTCATGACCCTGGAGCCAGCTGGAACAAAAATAATCAATCACATGTGAAAACTAAGTACTTGTGTAGGAGATCAGTCAGGGTGGTGGGAAAAGTTATAAGAAAAGTTATAGGGAAAGACACAAACCTTCATGTAAAGCCAGGAGGTTTTGCAAAGCTTCAGGAGGAAATAAAAGCCAAAGGCAGCTAAATTATCTTACCCTGAGACTAAGGGCAAAGGGCAGATAACAAGGGAAGGTAAAGGAACTTATCTAGATGAATTTGTTTACTTTTGTCTATGGAAACCAACCTTTGATCATCCGCATGCAGGACTGCTCTCTACTCAGGGGGTCGACAATGTTAATTACCCACAAACTGTGTTTACTCCAGGCCTTTGTCATTTAATCTGTACTAAATAAATACAAATGGCTCCAGCTTATCGAGGCTGCACTCTCATCTGTGGTGCTAAGCCATACAATCCCCTAGCCATGCTCTCACACAAAATACCTGTGTCTGCATACTTCTTTCAGCCGTCACTCGGCCATCGTCTGTGGGACAGACTTGGCAGCTGGTTCCCCATGTGAGGAATGCTGCAACAGATCATGACAGCACCCTCAAAAATGAAGGTGAAGAGACTGCATAGTCAGTAAGTCGTTGGTGCCCACTCGAGATTTCCAAGTTCGAGGGAATTTTCAGGCTAGGGGACAACAGTTATCAGATCAACAGAAACAGTATATAAAAGTATTGAAACAGCTGCTTAAAGCTAGTGGAGTCATGGTTGTGCAGGCTCAATTAAGGGACCTAATGCAATTGTTGTTTCCCATAATCCATGGTTCACGGAAGAAGGGACATTAGACCTGGAGCTCTGGGAACAAGTGCGGATAAATCTTAAACAACATCATGCACAAGGGCAACAGGTACCAGTAACATCTTTAATGTTCTGGGACTTAGTTAGGGCTGCTTTGGTCCTGCTCTACACAGAAGAGCCTAAGAAGGGAAGGGAGGAGGAACCATCACCTACCTTACCACCTCCTCCTTCTCCCTCAGCCCTGCCATTACTTGGTAAAGACACAAAAGAGAAAATGGAGATTTCCCCTGAGCCTCCTCCTCCAATAAATTGGAAGAAAGACAAGGGATACACTACAGCTATGGGACACTGTCTTAGGCAAGCAGCATTAGAAGGGGAGCTCTTAGCCTGCCTGGTGATGCAAGATCAACAAGGCAATCAGGTATGAACCCTGTAATATGAATTACAGGTATGAATCAGTAATATGAACCCATTACTTTCAACACTTATAAAGAGATAAGGAAAAGCATTAGAGAAAATGGAGATGCTAGCCCATTTATGAAAAGATTAATTAAGACCATGGCAGACAACTTCCATATGACCCCATGGGACTGGTCAGTGCCAGCAAAAACAACTTTAAAGGCCAGTCAATACCTCCTCTGGAGGGCAGAATTTGATGAATTATATGAATAACAAACCCTTTTGAATAATGGCCCCTATTGTTATTCCTCCCCTACCCCGATGTGGCTCTCTCAAAATTCTATTTGAGTAAAACATTGGCCTTTAAAGGGAGAGAAGTTACAACAGGCCCATGAATTAGTTGAGCAATTAAAAGCTGGCCATATAGAGCCATCAAACAGCCCTTGGAATTCGCCCATTTTCGTCATTCCCAAAAAGTCTGGTAAATGGAAACTTTTGCATGACTTACATGCAATCAATGCTAATTTGCAACCTACGGGGCCCATTCAACAGGGGCTCCCTTCTCCTGCAGTGATTCTTTGAGATTGGCCTATAGTCATTATTGATTTAAAGGACTGCTTTTATACTATTCCCCTTGCAGAGTAGGAATAGATTAAATACTAGCAACTTACACACCTTAAATGATTATCAAAAATTACTGGGCAATATTAATTGGCTTTGCCCCATCTTGGGCATAACTACTGATAAGTTACAAAACCTGTTTTCTATTGTAAAGGGCAATACAGCCCTAGACTCTCCCAGGTATTTAACTTCTGTGGCAAAAAGGGAAATTTAGGAAATAGAGCAAGCTATTTCTCAGGCATAACTAGATTGCATAGACACACAATATTCAGTCCAATTGTTTTTATTTCCTACTAAACATTACCCAACAGGATTAATAGGACACATGGCCCCAGGGCTGCACTTTCTAGAATGGGTTTTTGCTCACATACCGGGACTAAAACACTATCTCCCTATATCGAGCTAGTTAGTAAAGTCATCTATACAGGCCACAGACAATGCAATCTTTTGCTAGGTTATGGCCCTGATATCATAAGAATTCCCTTGAGTAAAAAGCAATTTGAAGCAGTCATGCTCTTATCTGTAGACCTGCAGATAACACTCTCTTATTATGCAGGCCATATAGAACATGCCCTTTCTACTGACAAACTACTTCAGTTCTTATCTCATACTCCTGTAGTTTTGCCTACAAAAGTAGTTCACTCCCCAATACCTAACGCTTTAATGCTTTTCACTGATCACTCTGGTAAAAATGGAAAGGCAACTATCTGGTGGTAACTGCATAACTCCCTCACTCAATCTGGATTTACTAGCACTCGAAGAGCTGAGGTTGGAGACTTAATATTGGCCCTGGAAATCTTTTCCGCTCAGCCCATCAATATTGTTAGTGACTGCTTACTTTGTTTATTTATTGCAGAACCTTGAGACAGTTCTCATTAAGTCCACTCTCAATCACACACTGTGTGCACTTTTTCTTCAACTTCAGCAATTGTTGGATCAGTGTACACATCCTATTTTTATCACACATATTTGAGCTCACAGCTCACTACCTGGCCCACTGTTTTATGGCAATGATCAAGCAGAGCTGCAGGTTATGATGTCCCTGCCTGACCAAGCCACCCAATCACATAAATTTCTCCAAAATTGCAGAAACTTATCTAAACAACTTCTATTCAGCCAAAAACTACCTGAACAAATTATTTTACAGTGCTGAAATTGCCAGCTCACAGGCATGTCCCCTCCTTCAACAGGTGTTAACCTTAGAGGAGTAGAACCTAATAAGTTATAGCAAAGAGATGTTACACATGTCCTTGAATTTGGAAAACTAAGATATGTATGTGGATCCACTGATACCAATTCCCACCTTATTAACACTCATGTTCTTCCTGGAGAGTCTGCTCAATATGTCATTAAACGTTTTCTCTTAACTTTTGCATTTTTGGGGCAGCCCATAAAAATTAAAACTGATAATCATCCAGCTTATATCAGCTCACAATTTTAACAATTTTGTGACACGTAGAACATCCAACATTCCACAGGCATCCCTTATAACCCCCAAGGACAGGCCATAGTAGAACATGTCCACTCCACCCTTAAAAATATGCTCAAAAAACAAAAAAGGGGGAATATGAGTAGGGACCCTGCAACACTATTGGTACGAGCCATATTTACCCTTAATTTTTTAAATCTAGATGAAAAATTTCAATCAGCTATAGAGAAGCACTTTTCAAAAATATTCAAGATATACAACCTTCAGTTTTATGGAAATATGTAAATAGTAATGTGTGGTGTGGTCCAAATGATTTGCTAACATGGGGAAGAGGATATGCTTGTGTTCACACCCCCTCACATCCTCTTTGGATTCAAGCACAATGCATCAAACCATAGCATGGCATGGCTAGGACCCAACCTGGTAACAGAAATAGAGGAAATGACCCTGTGGGACCCATAGCCCTGGATAATGTGGCTTCCTTGGAAGACACAGGCCCCAGATACTACGCTAAAGAAGACTACTCAAAAGACTGAGTGAACCCTTTTCCAGACACAGACACCATTCACTTCAGATAACTTGTTTCTTGCTATGCTCTCTGTTGTACATTGCAACTCTCATAGGGTATTAACCTTTCTTATTCTCTCACTCTGCCTACAACCCGCACCTGCTACTGTCTATTAGGCCCATCTTCTAGATCCGCCTTTCTTCCACCCTGTTACTTGGGCAGACCTCTCACACCCCCTCCTCAGCCTCTAACAATGCAACTGCTTGGCTAAGAGGGATTGACTTATCCCCAGTAGGGTCCCTCATTAAGGGCACACATTGAATAAAGGTGTCAAGTAACACTACATGTCACTCCTTGATTGGAAAAGAATATTATTGATTATACTCATGTTTGTCTCATGTTATTTACTAATTCCAGGGTGCAAAGCTGGAATAGTAGCAGTAACCACTAAAGCAGACAAACCTGTTGCTGCACACATCTGTACTCTTCAATCAACAAAACCTGATGCAAAAAACAGGAAAGGGGGAGATGTAGGAGATCAGTTAGGGTGGTGGGAAAAGTTATAAGAAAAGTTATAGGGAAAGATGCAAACCTTCTTGGAAGGCCAGGAGGTTTTGCAAAGCTTCGGGAGAGAATAAAAGCTGAAGGCAGCTAAATTATCTTACCCTGAGACTAAGGGCAAAGGGTAGATAGCAAGGGAATGTAAAGAGGAATTTATCTAGATGTATTTGTTTAATTTGTCTATGGAAACCAACCTTTGATCATTCACCTGCAGGACTGCTCTCTACTTGGGGGGTCAACACTGTTAATTACCCACAAACTGTGTTTACTCCAGGCCTTTGTCATTTAATCTGTACTAAATAAATACAAATGGTTCCAGCTTGTCAGGGCTGCACTCTCGTCCGCGATGCTAAGCTGTGCAGTCCCCTAGCAATGCTTTCATGCAAAATACCTGTGTCTGTGTACTTCTTTCTTCCGTTGCTAGGCCAGAGTCTGTGGGACAGACTCGGCATACTTTGATGGAGGATCTGAGACTAAATTAAGAATCAAGTGGTGCTCTGTTTTTTTGCAATATGAACTTAAAAGCCAAGAACATGACATTGCTTCTTTGAATGACCCAGTCAGATCACACATCGTTGCATTTTCCTGTCCCCCTCAAAGTTATTCTCTGCCTTGGAAACCTGCCACCAAACCTCAGCTTGAGGAGACAGATTTGAATGCTACCTGCTGTCTGCCTTGGAAACCTGCCACCAAACCTCAGCTTAAGGAGACAGATTGGAATGTTATTTCCTATCTTCTTGCTGGTCAATCTTGCAAGAAAACTTCTCCTTTTCTCAAAAGGTGGTGCCACAGCTAAAGAAATAGCCAACAGTGGCTGGGTGCGGTGGCTCATGCCTGTTATCCCAGCACTTTGGGAGGCCGAGGTGGGCAGATCACAAGGTCAGGAGATCGAGACCATCCTGGCTAACACGGTGAAATCCCGTCTCTACTAAAAAGACAAAAAATTAGCCAGGCATGGTGGCGGGTGCCTGTAGTCCCAGCTACTCGGGAAGCTGAGGCAGCAGAATGGCGTGAACCCGGGAGGCAGAGCTTGCAGTGAACTGAGATTGCACCACTGCACTCCAGCCTGAGTGACAGAGTGAGACTCCATCTTAAAAAACAAAACAAAACAAAGGAAATAGCCAACAGTGTGAAAAGACAACCTGCATATCTGGAGAAAATATTTGCAAACTATGTATCCAACAAAGGCCTAATATCCATAATCTATAAGGAACTCAAACAATTCAGCAATCAAAAAACAGCCCAAATACAAAGTGGACAAATATATGAACAGGCATTTTTCAAAAGAAGACTTAAAAACGGCAAAAAAACATGAAACCACAATGAGATAGCATCTTATACCAGTCAGAATGGCTATTATTAAAAAGTCTAAAACCAACAGGGTGAGGATGTGGAATAAAGGGAACCCTTATACTTTGTTGGTGGGAACATAAATTAGTACAACCTCTATTGATAAATAGTATGAAGATTTCTTAGAGAACTAGAAATAGAACTACCCTTCAATCTAGGAATATTAATACTCATATCTACCCAAAGGAAAAGAAATCATCATATCAAAAAGATACCTGCACTTGTATGTTTATCACATGACTCACAATAGCAAAGTCATGTAATCAACCTAAGTGTCCATCAACAGATATTTAGATAAAGAAAATGCTCTCTCTCTCTATATATGTGTGTGTATATATGCATATACTCTCTATATAGAGAGATATATACATATATCTCTCTATATATGTATATATATGTGTGTATATATGTGTGTGTATATATCTCTCTATATAGATATATATATGGCAGCAACAGGGATGAAACTGGAGGTCATTGCCTTAAGTGAAATAATTCAGAAGCAGACAGTCAAATACTGCGTGTTCTCACAAGTCCACGTACACATGGGCATACAGAATGTAATAATAAACACTGAAGATTCAGAAAGGTGAAAGGGTGGGAGGAGAATGAGGGGTGAGATATTAATCACCTAATGTGTACAGTGTACACTATTCAAATGATGGTTACACTAAAATTCCAGACTTCACCATTACACATTGTATCAATGTAACAAAATTACACTTCTACCCCCAAATCGATTAAAAAACCCACTAGATTAGAAATAGATACCATAGCAAAGAAGAACAAATAGAAATTGAGTTACCTTAATTCTGTTATTGTATGTGATCAGTTGGAGTTTTTATCTATTTAGAATGATAAAAGGTAATGCAAGCTGCAAAAAGAAAAAAAACAGCTGGTACCATAGTATTGGCCTTTTATGCATGTCAGGCAGCAAGCCTATTGCTTGGTTAAAAAGAACCTTCTTCAAATGTGCCATTATTGTTGTAGTTTCTTCTTTGTAGCCTTCCATTCTCATTATTTATTAATTTTCAGTAACTATACCATTCATATTTTGAGGCTGAGCTTGGATTTTAACCATCACCTCATTTATCTTCCTATTATTTCCAGGTAGAAATAATGTTTTTTGACTCTGTGTTCTTATAACTTTTTGTGTTCTCCTATTGCCCTGTCATCGGCAGGAAATTTTACACTCTCTTATTCTGTCTACTCAAATATAAACATTAAGACTTGCTTAGTCAATGTTTTCATGCCCCAGTAGTCTTTTCTGAAAGCATTATTTACATTAAATAATTAATTAAATATGTAAACTTTCTGCTAAAAAAGTCCTTTGTCAAGGTTTGGCTACTGTGAATAGATGTTGACTACTCTGGAATAAATGCTTAAATTTACTTATCATTCCTTCAGTTAACCAACTTAGTATCTCTTTCTCCTTTGCACTTCTCTTTGACAGCATACCAAAAAAGCCTATGGAATGTCTTCATCACAGTTTTATTTTTGCTCTCTCTCAACAGCTCTGAAGAAAACCACATAGCCTATAACACCCTTTCATGCTTAACCAAAAAAAGTCATACTTTTCTACAAATTTGAACTCTAAACTCAATTTCTGACTTCAAGGTATGCACAGCTGAATAAATGTGACGGTGACAGTTTTCGCTGGATTAGGAAATGTCATATATTTGCTTAGGCTTCCATAACAAAATATCATAGACCAGGTGGCTTAACCAACAAAGGTTTTCTTTCTCACAGTTCTGGAAGCTGGAGAGTCTGCGATCAAGGTGCTGGCATATTCAGTATCTGGGTAGGGCCCTCTTCCTAGGTTTAGACAGCAGACTTCTTTCTGTATCCTCACATAGTGAAGAAAGAGAGCTTTCGTGTATCTGTCTGTATTTTAAGGGCATTAATTTCATCGTGATAGTCCCACTCTCATGATTGAAATCAACTTTACTTACTTCTCAAAGGCCTCAACTCCAAATGCCATGACATTGGAGATTAGGTTTTCAACATATAAATTTGGTGTGGAAACAAATATTTAGTCAATAGCAGGAACATATAAGTTAGAACTGAAGGCTGTCTCATTTCACATTTCAAATTGAGAGTTGATAATCATTTGCTTAAGGCATGAAGTTTAGGGGCACAAGGATAAACAGATTAGAGGAGATAAAGTAGGGGATGGATTTTTATTGTTCTCAGGTAAATATTGTTATTTATAACTTACAGTATGTCTTAATTTTCTGATTCATGGTGTGTGATAATGTGTCCAAAGAAAATTGTTTTTAGACAGAGACCTAAATTTTTATAAAGACTTCTGCTTGTATTAATAGCTTAAAATTTTATAAAATGTTTTATAGATATGTGAATTGTCAATTTAAGTTTATACTTTTTCTAGATTAGGTTTTTAAAACTTGTTTTCATTATTGTACCCTAAGGAGACTTAATTCTTTTTTTTAATCATCCTCACCTTTATGAATTTTTTTTTTTTTTTTTTTTTTGAGGCAGAGTCTCACTCTGTTGCCCAGGCTGGATTGCAGTGGCGCGATCTCGGCTCACTCCAAGCTCTGCCTCCTGGGTTCACGCCATTCTCCTGCCTCAGCCTCCCAAGTACTTGGGACTACAGGCGCCCGCCACCACGCCCAGCTAATTTTTTGTCTTTTTAGTAGAGACGGGGTTTCACCATGTTAGCCAGGATGGTCTGGATCTCCTGACCTCGTGATCCGCCTGCCTCGGCCTCCCAAAGTGCTGGGATTACATGAGCCACCACGCCTGGCCCACCTTTATGAATTTTAATGCACCAGTAATACTGTATAACCATGTATGCACTAAAGCCATTTGGAGGGCCACAAACCATTATAATATTGATACAGGTGTTAAGAAGCAATTACTTAGGCAGATTGGGAGGATACTGGAGTCTTCAGTAAAGGTTTTCTTTTTAACGAAAAGCAGGAACAAAATCATTTTCTGACAAAGAGAAGCCTGTAAAATTGAGCTTCATGTATAGATGCTGGCAGTTGTGACAATCATGTTCAAAATGGCAGCTTCATCTTCCCTTCTCTCTTTGCCAGCCACTTGTACAGCAGTGAGCAGACAAGGTGGCACCAGTTAAGTGGAAAGCTTATTTGCATAATGAGATTAGGGTGGGGTGGCCAGCCTTCCCTGTACCCTAGGTAAATTTCACACCCGGTGGAACCAATCTCTGGGCGCTACATAAATCAGACACCACCTCCACAAGCCTGCCTATAAAATCCGGTGCATCCAGCACCAGCTGGTCTTTCCTTTTGGAAGCCCCTCTCTCTCACTAGAGAGAGAGCTGTTCTGCTTTCTCTTTCACTTGCCTATTAAACCTCGGCTCCTAAACTCCTCATGTGTGTCCATGTCGTAAATTTTCTTAGCACAAGATGAGGAACCCCAGGTATTTACACCGGACAACTAAGCCACATCAATATCTGGAATTTTTTTTTTTTCTCCTGCAATAACCACTTTCCCCTTCTCGGGGCGATATTGCCCCAGTTACAAATTGATGTTCTCAAGTGAAAAAATTAAATAAAATGGCTCATATGTGTAACATTCTTTAAATCTAAACATCTTGACCTAGCACTGTAAGCCTTTCAAGCTCTTTCTTCAATTTATTGTCCAACTTTACTGAAGTGTTTTAAAAACTGTTTTCCATAGGCAATGTATTAGGTGACACTGGGTTTGTGATTTTTAAAGCTGGAGGGAACCAAGTTGGTATAAATTTGAAGGCATTCTCTGGGTGCCCTGTTACATGCAACTCTTATCTTTGCTGAATCTACTTCAGTCAGAGTGGCCTTCCCACTCCTCTCTGGTCTCTACTGGACATTTTCTTTTTACTCTAGAGAAGTATCTCTCATCTTTCCTTTTTCAGGTCATTATCTTGGAGTAGAAAATGGGTTAGTTATCCTACGGAATGTCCCACATTCTGGATTTGTAAGTATGCTATTTTGTGGTTTATTTACCTTCTCTGTCTTCCATATTTCATAAAATGAAGAGCCTTATTCTAGAGGGTTGGTGTTGATTCATATTTCACTTTTTCTTTTTTTTTAAAGAAAGAACACCCTGAAGTATTATTATGTGATTCATGTTGGTTTGTTGCAGAAAGCACACAATATCCGATTATACTACTTCCAAGGATGATTAATCAGAGGGTTCTTGTAGCAAGAAACCGATACCCTTTGTATTAGAGTTTCTCAGAGAACTACACACACACACACACACACACACATTATATATGAAGAGAGAAAATATATATATAAAGATAGAAAGAAAAGGAGAAAGAAAAAAGTAAGAAATTGGTTCACGTGATTATGAAGGCTGACAAGGCCCAAGATCTATAGTCAGCAAGCTGAGGTCCCAAAAGAGGCAAATGGTGTGCGTGCAGTCTGAATCTGAAGACCTGAGAACCAGGAGAGCTGAAGGGGTAAATGCTGGCAGGCTCACAACCCAGGAGGACTCAATGATTCAGTTCAAGTGCAAAGGAAGAAAAAAAGCACGTTCTAGCTGGAGGGCACTCAGGAAAGGGGCATTCCTCTTTTTCAAAGGAGGGTCAGCCTTTTTATTCTATTCAGGCTTTCAACTGATTAGGTCCACTCATATTAGGGAGGACAATTTTCTTTATTCAGTAAAATGTTAATCACATCTAAAAACACCCTTAGAGTGCACCCAGAAAAAGGCCTAGTCAAGTTGACACATAAAATTAACAGTTGCATTTTTATTGTAAAATTTGCTATAAACCTTACATTTGTTGATTGTAACTATTGATGCTCATTGGCTGAAGTAATCATTCATTCAAATTTGCAAAATTGTGACTTGCTAATTTCAGCACCCCTTTTCTAAAGAAGGGATCTTTTCTTCATCAATTAGAGCTCTTAGGTTACTCTGAAACACAATTCAGAAAAATCACTCGAATATTTAATTATTTTCCTTTATTTGCCATGTCTTAACACAGGTGTTAGTTCCCAAGTTATGTTCAATGATGTCAATGAATTGTATTTGTATTTTTTGCTTTCTCTATCTACTTTTAAGAATAATTATAAACTTCTGGGTTTTATTAGTGAATGCATTTCAACCAATTTTATTCATCGCTGCTTTTGATGCTCAAATTGTCCCTCTTTGGCTAAAGGGAGCCCCTTTAAATTGAATTCTGTGGGGGTTTTTTGTTGCTCGTTTTTTTGTTTTTGCATAATCAGCTGGTATTTGGAAATTTTTCGTGCTTTTTAGAAGAAAAACATTTACAGGTCTTATATATTTTCGCCCTCAGTCCTGAAATCAACCACTTGCCAAGGAGTTCTGGTTCCTTAATATTTAGGGTCAATAATCTGGATGTTGATTGTGTTTGTTACTACTAGGTAGTCATTACTTTTAAGACCTTTCAGCAGCAGACGCAATTAAAGATACACATCTATTTTAAAAGAAACAAATAGGTTCATATTGATATTTGCAATTTGAATCCAATAGAACAATATTCTAAGTATATAGAAGAGCGAACACATGTAATTTGTCATTCTTGCCTGGAAAGAGAAATTCATAATAATAGCATAGTTTTGGTTTTCTTTCCAACTCCTTATTTCAGTCTTCTTTGCAAGTTTTTTGTTCTTTACTCAGGCTATAAATGTTATAGCATTTTAAATATCATTATGGTCCAATGAATTCACACTTCTATTTCCAGCACGGACATCTCTTTTGAAATAAATACTTATGAGCTGAATCATTCATTCCTCTATTCATTTATTCACTATTTATTAAAATCCAACTTTGTGCCAGGCATTGTTCTAGATCCTTGGAATACATCAGGGATCAAAGCTAAATGTAGCATTCTCTTGTTTTATTTTTTTAACCATCTTTTCTATATATTTTAATTTTCTTGGTTTCTCTGACATCTGGATAATTTTCTGAGATACTGTTTCCATTATACCATGAAATAATTTTTGAAACACCTAATCAGGATTTTTTTCATGATTATGTTGTATGTTGACTCTTAGTAATAGGTGTTTATTTTCTCAAGTGTTTCATAATTTGGATTTTGCACTCATCTTTAGTACCGCCTGCATAGAAGGATGTCGTTCCAGATCAGTTTTACATAATCTATGGAATTTATGCACCCTAAATGAGTCACAGAGCTGCCACTAGTGTTTTCTGGCAAGGAAGCTGCCAAATTTCAAATTCTAAGTGATGAGTTTCCTCTAAAATAGAGGACTGAGTTTTCAAATTCTCCAAAAAAAGCTTTAAAAATAATACAGATCTTAGAGAGAAAGATAAGCTCTGTGGTTATGTCCTTATTGTATGGGGAAGATTATTTATCTCATTCATTCTTTACTCTTTCCCGAAGGCACAAATGTTTGTGTGCCCAGGTCAATACTCCCACAACCTCTTGGTCATTCAAACAAAAATTTCAGAGTACTTCAACAGAGCCTCTCTCCCCATCATTTTGCCGCTTCAAGGTCAACTAAATGTTTAATACTGTCTTTTTCTTGTATTTTTATTCTGATTATTAAACATTTAAGCCATATAGGAAGTATAGAAAATAAGAAAATAAATCTCCCAAATACCACATATGCAAATTAAACATAAAATATCAGGGAAGTGAGAGTTTTCTGTGAAACTCCACTCAATTCTATTAACCTTCTACTGTTCAGACATAACCTTGATTACAAAATTATCACTTATAAATTCCATGGAGATTGTATACTTTCACAAAACATTTATATGCCCCAAAATATATTATCTTTCTATAATAGTAACATACAATGTATATCATTCTGAAACTTTAATTTATAAAAAATATGAGATTAAATCAATATATAGTCAACCGGCTGCAGTCACGCCTGTAATCCCAGCACTTTGGGAGGCCAAGTCGGGCAGATCATGAGGTCAGGAGCTCGAGACCAGCCTGACCAACATGGTGAAACCCCATCTCTACTAAAAATACAAAAATTATCTGGGCATGATGGCATGCATCTGTAATCCCAGCTACTCAGGAGGCTGAGGCGCAATAACTTGAACCTGGGAGGTGGATGTTGCAGTAAGCCGAGATCACACCATCGCACTCCAGACTGGGTGACAGAGCAAGACTCCTTCTAAAAAAAAAAAAAAAAGTCAGTATATAGCCATTTATTTTTATATGCCATATTACATTTCATTGTATAAGTACACTACAGTTTATCAATCAATTTTCTTGTATATTGACATTTAGGATGTTACCACAATTTGATATTTAATGCCGTGATCCAGGGTACAATCTTACATATAAGTCTCCTTGTATACGGGGTTTCTCTGGTATTTATAACTAGTAATTACTGAGTCCTAGAGTACATACATTTTAAACTTTACTAGCTGTGCTAGTCCATTCTCATACTGCTATAAAGATACTACCCCAAACTGGGTAATTTTTGCAAAGGAAAGAGGTTTAGCTGACTCACAGTTCTGCATGGCTGGGAAGGCCTCAGGAAACTTACAGTTATGGTAAAAGGCAGAGAAGCATGCACCTTCTTCACCAGGTGGCAGGAGAGAGAGAGTGAGCAGGAGAAACTGCTACTTTTAAACCGTCAGATCTCATGAGAACTCCCTCACTATCAGGTGAACAGTATGGGGGAAGCACCTTCCATACTTCACAATTCAATCACCTCCCACCAGGTCTCTCCCTCAACATGTGGAGATGACAATTTGAGATGAGATTTGAGTGGGGACAAAGAGCCAACCTTATAACTAGCTATTTCTACATTACTCCCCAAGGTTGTTTTTAAAACCAGCTTACACCTACAAGCCAACAATGCATACAATTTTTATCTATTTACATATTTATCAATATAGTATTGTCAGACTTAAAATTTTACCAATCTGATTAATTTAAAATACTACTTTTTGTGGTTTCAATTTGTATTTTCCTAATTGCTGTAAGGCTGATCACTTTGTAATGCTTGTTTGTTTATGTAGTTGTCTATTTTGAATATCATCTCCTTTTCATTGCTAATTCATCTCCTTTTCATTGTTAATTCAGGTGTTTTACTCACTTTTTCCATTAGAATGTTTATATTATTTAGATTACCAATATCTTCATAAATTCTTCATAAATTGATAAACTAATTTTTATGTATTTTAAATATTTGTCCCTGAAATTTTTTACTCAATTTTTGTCTTATTTTATTACTAAGAGGTTTTTAATTTCAAAGCAGTCAGATTTATCATTTTTTTATGGTTTGTACTTTTATCATGTTTAAGAATTTCTTCTTATCCTGAGGGCATCAAGATATTCTCCTGTTCTTTGCACAAAAGTTTTAAAGATTAACATCACACTTAGGTCTTCTAATTCATATGGAATTTATTTTTGCCCATGGGTTGAAAAAAGATTCCAAATTTATTTAGTTCACATAGATAACTATTATTCACTAGCTCATTATTTTCTCACCGATCTCTAATACTACGTCTTTTATTTACCAACTTTCCATGTGGACAAACAGATCAAAGTATCAAATCAGATTCACACAGACATAGATTCACAGACTCACACAGAAATATACTTGACCCTGCATCAAGCTTTACAAATAATTTTAAGGGCATCAACAATTGGGAAGCCCAGGTAACATAAGCTACTGATACACAGGAGGTACTCTGGCCCTGATCATTACATGAGATCTCTCAGAACAGTTGTGGTCACATCACTGACAAACATGACAGCTGTATTAGGTATGAAACACCTTCAGTTAATACTTTAATAGTTGCAGTTCCTAGGGATATATGGCCTCCAGAGTCACAGATTCCAAATTGGCTGTTCATAAGGCAACATAGAACAGAAAGTAGCATTTCCTTTTCCATGTGCTAATATTAATAATGTTGCATTAGAATGTTTCTGAGAAAATTGGATCAGATCATCTTCCTTCTTTCTTTTATGGAACCATCTCCCTCATTAGTTTAACGATGCATCTCAGTCCAGCTGTTAACCATTTCTTCCTACCATGAATAAGGAGGTGGGGTTCTGGGGTCCCTATTACATTCTACCAATCAATTTGTCAATTTCTACACCAAAATCACACTGAATTAATAGAGACACAAGAAAGTGCAGCACAGTAGTTAGGAGTGAGAGCTAGACTGACTATATTTATTCCTGGTTCTGCTATTTAATGCATAACCTTGGGCATCACTTTTGCACTGATTTTTTCATATCTTTGGGTTACTTTCAATACAAATCCGTTAATGTATACAATTTCTTAAAACAGTACATTGGATTTACTAAGTCCACAATAATATAAGCTATTGCTACTGAGGACTAAGCTCTGATTTTTTTATCTCACCCTAATTCGTATGTAAGGGTTCTAGGGAATCATGCCCTACAAACCATAAATTCTCATCAGATGGGTTTTATTTGACCCTGTATATGGTGACTGACTCTCCAATTTGATTCTGGCATAACAAGGTAGAAAATCAACATGTTTTACACCAAAATATATTTCCTTGCTGTACCTTGAAATTACCCTGCAGAGTCTCTTTTGGGAAAAATTCACATTCTATAGAGAATCCTCTTTCCCTTTTGTTTTCCTTCCTTCCCAGATCCAGGAGATAATCAACTAAGAGCCAGGCACCCCCTTTTAGGACTGATCAGAAGTATTTTACAACCTGCTCTCTCTCTGAAGTCTGCTATCTAAGAGATTCCTCCACACAATAAAACTTACTCTCCACAATCCTTTACCTTAACCTGAACATTCCTTTCCATTGATCCCAGGTCTTCAGATAAACTCAGCAAATTGTCAACCAGAAACTCTTTAAATTTACCTACAGCCTGGAAGTCCCGCTTTGAGTTGTCCTGACCTTCTGAACCAAACCAATGTATTTCTTAAATGTATTTGATTGATGTCTGATGCCTCCCTAAAATATATAAAACCAAGCTGTACCCCAACTACCTTAGGCACAGGTTCTCAGGATCTCCTGAGGGCTGTGTCACCAGCCATGGTCACTCCTATTTTGCTTAGAATAAATCTCTTCAAATATTTTACAGAGTTTGACTCTTTTCGTCAACATTTCTGTCAGAGGCGTGTAAACCAGAGCAACTGCATCTCGAACAGGAACTGGGTAAAATGAGGCTGAAACCTACTGGGCTGCATTCCAGACAGTTGTTAAGGCATTCTAAGTCACAGGATGAGATAGGAGGTCAGTACAAAATACAGGTTATAAAGACCTTGCTGATAAAACAGGCTGCAGTAAAGAAGCCAGACAAAAACCACCAAAAACAAAATGGCGACGAGAGTGACCTCTTGTCGTCCTCACTGCTACACTCTTCCCACCCCACCCCGCGCCCCATGACAGTTTACAAAT
Organism: Pongo abelii; assembly: GCF_028885655.2. Classification (NCBI taxonomy): domain Eukaryota; kingdom Metazoa; phylum Chordata; class Mammalia; order Primates; family Hominidae; genus Pongo; species Pongo abelii. Next base: position 76,669,275 of record NC_071999.2, on the reverse strand, counting down.
GCCATGGCAACGTCAGGAAGTTACCCTATATGGCATAAAAAGGGGACTCATGAATAACCCACCCCTTAAAATGGGCAACCAGCAGCCCTCAGGACTGCTCTATGGAGTGGCCATTCTTTTATTCCTTTACTTCGTTAATAAACTTGCTTTCACTTTGCACTGTGAACTTCCCGTGAATTTTTTCTTGTACGAGATCCAAGAACCTTGTCTTGGGGTCTGGATCCAGACCCCTCTCCTGCAACACTACGATTATGTAGTTTCGTAAAAAGACTTCATATCTGGTAGCATGATTTCCTTACACCCTCCCTTTTTATGTCCTTTCTTATTATTCTTCAAAATTATATTGGCCGCATTTAGTCTATAGATCTTCTGTATATATTATAGAATCAACTTTTCAGGAATTTCAGCTCAATTGTAATGAATTGATATCTTCTATGATACATCTTTATTTCATCATAGAATCTTTCTCAATTCATCAAGGTCTTTCATGACTTTTGATAATTTTTTAAATAATATTCTTCATAAAGGACTTACGTATATTCTTTGGATTATTTTTCTGAGTACCATGTATTATTGGCTGCTATGACTAAATATTCATTTTATTTAGAAAAGTATATTTTAAGATTTATTTTTGGTGCAAAGTAATTAAATGTATTTTTGCATATTGTTATATTCACCAATTGTGTTGAATTCTCATTAGTTTCCTAATTTTCTGTTTTCTTTGATATTTTTGATAAAAGCTACCATTATTTATGAACTACTATAGTTTTCTTTCATTCTTTCCAATTATTTTACATTTTATATATTTCCTTTGTTTTCCTGAGTTTTCTGGGACTTACAGTACATGATTTAATAGATTTTTCTTCTTTTACTCTGACGTATATAGTCTGAATTTGTTGTTGGTTAATTTCTTCTGCCAGGTTAAAAAGACTCTTTTTACTCATAGTTTTTATGAGCTATAAATATGTTTTAAATTATTTCAAATATATTTTCTTTATATTCTGGATATGATTATATATATTTAAATTGTTAATGTAATAAATTTTGTTAATAGATTTTTGAATTACATACTATGTTGTATTTATGGATAAACCAAAATTAGTTGTGCCATATTATTTCATATAAAATACATACTGGATTCTATTTGCTAATACTTACACAGGATTTTTGTATCTATGTTTATAAATTCATGCCTTAAATTTATTTTTTACGTAGTGTCATTCACTGATTTTGTATCAAGAGTATACTAGTTTTCTAAAACAAATTGAGGAGCAATTCACATGCCTGTTATAAGAAAAACGTTATGGCTGGGTGTGGTGGCTTACACTTGTAATCTCAGTAATTTGGAAGGCCGAGGTGGGTGGATCACTTGAGGTCATGTGTTCGAGACCAGCCTGGCCAATATGGTGAAACTCTGTCTCTACTAAAAATACAAAAATTAGCCAGGCATGGTGGCACGCCCCTGTAATCTCAGCTACTCTGGAGGCTGAGACAGGAGAATCACTTGAAGTCAGGAGATGGAGGTTGCAGTGAGCTGAGATTATGCCATTGCACTCCAGCCTGGGCAACAAGAGCGAAACTCCATCTCAAAAAAAAAAAATTATTTAAATTTAGTATTGTCAACATCTTGAAAGTTTGGGAGAGTGTGTAATCATTGTGCCTATTAAGTTTATATGTAAAGATAGTAAATTATTGACTCAACATTTACAATTGTGTTATTTTTAGTAAGTTACAGTTTTCTCATTTGTGTATTTTTTGTAAGTTTAACAATTTACTCATGGGAAGTGCTTCATGGCATTCTTTTTAAAATATATGTCTCTAAGTATGAGCTATTTTCACTATTAATGCTATTTATTTGTAAAATTTCTCTTTTCTTGAGCTAGTATAGTACATGATTTTTAAAATAAACATGTCATATGAACTGGAATAAAGTTACATTCTCTAATTGTTTTGAACTGAGTTCTCATATTCCATTAACATGTTTGTTCATTTTTAAAATTTTCAGTGAAAAGTTTTAGTCTTACTTGTATATAGATACATGAGAAATTTATATTAAAATCACATACCATAATCATGGCTTTAACATTTTTTTGGTTATAATTTTCTTGAATTTTGGTTTTGCTTTATATTTTATAAGGCTTGTTATTAGGTGCACACAATTTCAGAATTATTTTATATACATAGTGACTTCTTTTATCAATATGAAGTAACTGTCTTCATGTCTAATATCACTTTATGCCTTGATGTATATGAAGTTTGATATTCGTCTGGATATCTGATTTGCCTACTATATATTTTCATATCTCTTAATCTGTGTTTGTTTCCTTGTATTATGGGTGTGTTCTTATGTATTGTGTATTTTTATAAATATTATATTGATTTTAGCTTGCTTTCTTCTCATTTGAAGTCTTTTACATTTAACTGGATTAATTTATTTCTTCAAATTTATTGTATGGAGGCTTTTGAATACAATAGGAGTATAGATTTCCTTTCGTATATGGGCCAAAGGCTACTAAATGTATGTTGGTAAATATTTGACAACGACCTCTGAGAAAAAAAAAGAACGGAAGAAAGAAAGAAGAAACTTTGTAGTATTTGCCAATTACTGTGATGTAAATACTTCCATATGGTTGATTTTAAACTATCAACATCACTGAAGAGATGCTCATACAAACTCAGTGTTGGTTCACAGAAACCTGTGTGGCCCCTGTTTTGTCCACAACCATATATCTAGTACCTAGTAAATTGCTGGACATACAGTAAACATTTGGTTAAAAATTGTTGAACAATGAAAAAAATCGTATAAAGATGTGAGGTTCAAAATAAAAAAGATAAAAGCATAAATCTTACTTATAAGTGAAAATAATTGGATTTCATTCCAAATAAAGAGGATTGTCATAAAAATGCCAGTATAAAGCATCTGAAAATTATTTTTTAAAAATTATCGTGTATTTATTCATTTAATATCTTAGTCCTTGCAAGAGCTTCTGTCATAATACCGACATAAATAAACATCAATTTTTCTATCAGATTGTTATGTTATCATTTAAGTTCTCTTTAGACTCTATGTACCACCTAGACGAATTACATTATCTTTGCAAGCCTCACTTTCTTTATCTGCACACTGGGCTTATTAACAAGTACCTCACACATTGTAGCAAGGAGTAGATGGGATCAAACATTAAATTTTGCAGCGCCTTACTTGGCATATTACAGATGCTCAAAGAATCTAGTTCCCTTTGCTTACTCTTTCAAACTAGTTTGGGAGTGTGTTGTAGTCATCCTTACACATAATCTGGAATACATTTATTCAACCCTCATTAAATTTTAAATATGTACAAAGTTCTGTGAGGCTGCTGTGTTTGGGTTCCAGGCATAGCGTATCAGTTTTCTAATGGCATAATAACTTTGTTGTAACAAACTATGCCAACACTCAGTCTCTTAAAACAAAAAGCATGTATTTGGCTTACAAGACTGCAGATTCATAATTTAAGCTGGACTATCATTCTGGCCTTGGCAGGGTTTACTCACATGTCTGAGGACACACGGCTTACTAGTTGGAATCTGACACATCTGAATGTAGGCCAGGTGGAGGACAGTTACATGGCTCGCTGTTTCATTGTTTCAACAAGATAGATAGGCACATTCTTTTGGAGGTAGCAGGAGTCAAATCTGCTCAAGTCACTCTTGGCCACTGCTCTATTAGTCAAAACAGTCATACTTCCAGACCCAGAAGGGCAATGGTAAATGGCTTGGATAGAGGCAGGTGTGAACAATTAGAAACATTAGCAATATCTATATAACAAAAGTAGGATTCTAAAATAAAGTTTTGCCACTGAGATTTAGGAATTCAAATATGCTTAGTATACAGGACATCTGTATAGATCATTCAAACGCAAAAGGGTATGAAGAATTTAGAAAGAAATGATGACTTTACACAGAAATAATCATGAAAACCTTTATAAATAATTTGTAGCTTGAGATGAATAATGGAAGAAGAAAAAAACTCTCATTGGATGAAAATTACATAACAGGAAAAACATGAGGACAGAACAGGTATGGTATTTGGAGGTGAGAGTGGAAAGCCTGGCTAAATGGGTTTGTGTGGGAGTATGTAAAATGCAACACCTCAGAACGTTTTGGATTAGGGTGACCTACAAATGCCAAGTCTAGGTGCTCAGAATTTATTATTTATAAGATCACAAACAGCTTCTAATAGAATCTAAAGACAACAGTGCCCTTTATACACTTCTATGCACACACAAAATTAAAATACACGTGACCCCTTAGAAAGAAACCAGCGATCAGAGAATAAAATAATATCATCTTGGATTGATGACAGTAAGTTAGAAAAGGAAAACATATGAACACAACCTTAATTTTAAAGGAAAAATAATAAAATTTGCTGAAAATTGTATGTGTGCACCAAATGAAAGGATGGAGGAGAGAGGGCTACGTTTCGAAGTAGACTGATGCATCATCAGAAAGAGAGGGAGAAGCAGAGTCACAAGATGCAAAGTAACATGTAAGTATTTTCCTTATGAATTATTAGAAAATCTAGTGGTAAGTACACAGTAGAATTTATATTGGTTATTTAATTACTGATCATATATTTTTATAAAAACACAGCAGTCAGAGAATTTCTATGTGTAAATATTCTAGAATCAAGTTGTTTTACATTTTGTAACTAACAACTGAGTGATATACTTTAAAATAAAACTTCAGAATGTTCCTATAGCAGACCACTATTTGTTGTTTTTCCTTTCAAGGCAAATATAACCATGTACAAAATACATTAAGTATCTACATGTTGAGAGTGAGCTATTTGTAGAAAGTAAAAAAATAAATAAAAATAGTAGCTGGGAATGGACCTATATCAAATTATATATAATACATGAATAAATCCTTGAGATAATTAAAAAAGAAAATGGAATCATAAGCCTAATGTTATAAAATATCCACAGGGAATTAAAACGTCAAATGCATCAGACTCTATATTTTCAAAGTATAATAAAGAGTTGATATTATAATTTATGATATATCAGGATAAATCAGATGAATTTCTGAGTTGAGTACTCAACATAAATACATTAAAGATACATATATCCCTTGACCATTTTTTCCTAATAGAAACAATATTACTTTTACAAGTGCTCAGCTAATTTATTTATTTTATTTCATATTTTAATATTAATTAAAATATTTTTCAGAAATTCCATAATATTGGTAAATTTTCATTTGAGAGATACTTTTCTGTCACTCAGCTAGGTAATTTTTGTATAATGGAGAAGGAGAGTGAGAGACAGAAATGTATTAAAATGATATTATATAAATTTGTTTCCAGATTTATTCACCTTGTCCTATATTTCTTACAAGTATATAATTTATAAAATTTACTTTTAACTGCACTCTGACATAAATTAAAAACTATCTAAGGGTGTAGAATTTAGCTTGAGTAAAACTATCAATAACATTCTCTCAAACACATTGGCAAACCTGATCGTTGCAGTATTTAACTTCTAATAGTAAATTTCATTTTGCTTTTTCTCTGTTAATTAATTTACCTCCCAATACAAAAATTAGCTTTTCTTGTGCTATGTGTTCACATAAAGAATCATTGGTAAAGCAATACATTTCTACCTGTATGGTGATCACGTTTTTATTAGGTCAGTGCTCCAGGGCATAAGGGAAGCAATTTGAGTTTTTGAGGAATCAAGCTCACAACTGTTATAGTAAGATTCAATCAGAAGTACCCTATCATTGATACCAATGTGAATCATTAAGACAAGCTTCATTCTGAAATATAAAATTACTCTTTTCTTTATGTTAACTTACTAGGTCTCCCTAAAATAGTGCATGAATATTCTTGTGTGAATTTAGAGCACCCCAAATAGATTCTGACATAGCATGGGAGACTGGAGATGTAACATTAGTGTCTATGTTTAGTTGACATTTTAGGGTCAGTGAATAAATTCCATCAAGCCCCAAGTGTTTATTCTTGAGTTACTTCATGTACATTGACCTTGAGTCTACATAGCTTCTTAGGATTGCTTGCATTTGTGGCTCAAACCACTTTGCTCTAGTTAACAGCATCATTATAAAGTTAATTAAGTAAACTCTTTTGTAGAATGTTTTACTCCTTTCTCCTATTATTTTTGTAAACCAATTGGCCCTTGTTTTAAATAATCTATGAATGCAATTCTTAAACTTTTGGTCTTAGGACCCCTTTACACACTTAAAATTTGTTGGAGACCCTGAAGAGCTCTTGTTTATATGCTAGGTATCTATTAATATTTACCATAAACAAGTTAAAACGGAAATTTAAAAATATATTTATTTTGAAATAAAAATAAACCCACTAAATGACAAATAAAAATAAACCCACAAGATGTTAGCACATGTAACATACTTTAATGAAAAAATATTTTACAAAAAAAAGTGAGAAAAATAGCATTCTTTAGCAAGTATTTTAAAAGTCTGTCTTAATAGAAATTGACTGTATTCTTACAGTATGCCTTTCTGCATTCAATCTATTGGGATTTACTTAGAGATAGGGTCTTTCTCTGCCACCCAGGATGGAGTGCATTGGCACAATCATAGCTCAATCAGCCTCGAGCTCCTGGACTCAAGCGATTCTCCCACCTCAGACTCCCCAGTAGCTGGGAGTTCAGGTGCTTGCCACACCAGTGTAATTTTTTATTTTTTGTAGAGATGGGGTCTTCCTATGTTGCCCAGGCTGGTCTTAAACTCCTGGACTCAAATGATCCTCCCACCTCAACCTCTTAAAGTGTTGGGATTACACACATCAGCCACTGCACCCAGCTGCAATTTTTTTATTTTTTAATTGAAGTTTATGAAGAAAATTCAGCCTTACAGATATATATTTGGACAAGATAGACTTCTTTTAATTGCCTTTTCAGAAAATTGTGGATGATACAACCCCAAACTCAGCAAATGGCAATTTCCAAAAGTTGGTTGCAATATAGAATTTGAAAGCATGTTAATGAACTTTTCGCACCTACATTGAAATCTAGAGTATATTTTGCACTTTGAATGAATTTTCTTTTCACCCAAGCAGGATTTGTAAACTATGCTTTGATGTTTTGGAAAATATTTGTGCGTAGATATATGCAAATCTTCTAAGTGTTAAAATATTTCACGATACAATATAGAAAAGTAACATTCAGCAATAGCAGCAATCTCATCACTGTTCAGAATCTGCTAAATTCAAAATATAAAGTACAAATTCCCCAAATTCCTATTTCCATTCGAAAATTTGAATTTATCATCAGCAACAATTATTATTTTTTCATTGATTATCAGGTTTTCTTTGTTCATTGTCAAGATACTGTCTAACAAACGCCCAAGCTTGAATAGCCGTAGGTTTCTTCTTAGTTGCTCTTTCAAGTAAAAATGATATTCCATGACAAGTTAACATGATAAAAGTTTGGCTCATAACTCAGACAAGTACACGGGAGCTTTTTCACTTTGTTATAGAGAAAAATTGCTGTAAGTCTGTTTCTTATTTAGGCACTCAGAATATTTAAAGAGATGTGATTCAAGAAGATTTAATAAGACCAATAACATTTCCCACTTCATCAAGATGTTCTTCGATGAAACTGGATTTCTTTTCCTGTGTGTTTGTACAGTAACCATTAGTTTGATGCCACTTCTCAATTGATGCTAAGGAGCCAGCAGTTTAACCCATCATTGTTTTGGCACCATCTGTGCAAATACCAACACAGTGAAAAGGCAAATAACATTATAGGATTATTATAAAATTATTTTTGACTTCAAAGACCCTTTGAAAAGTCCTCCGTCAACCTCCAGCAGTACTAGTAGATCCACAGACTGAGAAATGTTGATCTATTAACTTAACATCACTTACTTGTGAACACAGATTGAATTATTCCATCAATGTTATCCAAAATTCAAATTATATCATGGTAATGTTTTCAGATATAAAATATGTGTGAATTCATAGTATTTTTCATCATAATTTCTAAAATTTCAAATAATCAACATTGAGTAAATATACATTATGGAATATAGATAGCACAGCCACCATAAAAGCTGCTCCAAAAAATGTCTACAATGTTTGCAAACTCTGAATATTCAAAATTATCAATTATCAATGATAATTATCAATTATCTATAAAATAAAAAATGTTTAAAAAATCAAAGCCCATTTATTCTTCTATAACAAAATATTTTAGACTAGGTAGTTTATGAACAACAGAAATGTATTGCTCACAGTTCTGCAGGCTAGAAGGTCCAAGATCAAGATGTCAGCAGATCCAGCATCTGGTGAGGACTTGCTCTCTGCTTCAAAGATGGCAGCTTCTCACTTTGTCCTTATATGATTAAAGAGATATGCAAGCTCCCTTGGTCCTTTTTTATAAGGGCACTAATCCCATTCATAAGGGTGCATCCCTCATGACCTAATCATCTCCAAGAGGTCTGACCTCTTAATGCTGCCACAATGGAAATTAAGTTTCAAGATATGAAACTTGGGGAGACACAAACATAGCATAGCAGAACATGCATTTAACTTCCCATCTCTCAAAGTGTATTTTCATAAATGTGCAAAAGCTGCTTGGATCTCTATCTTTCAATTGTATTTCTGATAATACAATATAATAGAAAAAGCATGACTTCAGTTCCAGGCATTATATATATACACACACACACATATATGTATATAAATATTTGATTTTCAGTCATACCTTTGAAGAACTTTAATTCCAGTTGCTGCAGTCTGAATATGCATCCTCCCATTCATATGTTAAAACTTAATCCCCAGTATGGTGGCATTAAGAGATGCAGCCTTTAGGAGGTCATTAAGTCTTTAGGATAAAGCCCTCCTGAATGGGATTAATGACCTTATAAAAGACATGCAAGGAAGCTACTCTTTCTGCCATTTGTTGAGGATGCAACTATAGGCACCATCTATGAATCACAGAGTGATCCTTCACCTGATCCTGAATCTACTGGTACCTTGATCTTGGACTTCACAGCCTCCAGAAATGTGAGAAATACATTTCTATTATCCATAAACGACCTAGTCTGCAGTATTTTGTTACAGCAACCTTAACTAAGACATCAGTAAAATCAGATTTTTTTAAGTTTGTGTTAAAATTTATTACAAAATAATAGCAGTTCAATTGTTTCCCCCACCAACCCAAATTATCTCTTTTAAGCCCTCTTTTTTCCACAATATTCAAAATTAGTAGAATTTTATATTTTTTATACCTAACTCTTTCACTTGTGATGTCAAAACTTTTGTCATATCCTTATCATCTTTCATCTGATAGACCAGAATCAGAAAATATCATTTATTTTCCTTAGCAAAATTCTTTCTCTTATAACTTTATTTGTCATTTTATGACTCTTTTATAAAATCGTTTTACTGATGGAATGTCCCCATGAATTCTATTAATGACTTAAATGGTACTTATTGAACACATATTATGTATCAGGGACAGTCCTAGGGATGAGAAAACCAAATGGCAAACAATTCAGTTATGGTATTTCGTCTCCTAGAGTTTAGTCCTGAGGCACAAATAGCCAACTAACAGGTAACTCTTTGTGTCACTTTTACAATATTTTCAACAATTCTTTG